>NW_024609138.1:67500-95000 GCF_018296145.1 Oncorhynchus tshawytscha
AGAGAAGGACAGACACACATATGTCTGTAAGGACAGAGAAGGACAGACACACATATGTCTGTAAGGACAGAGAAGGACAGACACACATATGTCTGTAAGGACAGAGAAGGACAGACACACATATGTCTGTAAGGACAGAGAAGGACAGACACACATATGTCTGTAAGGACAGAGAAGGACAGAACTGTAGACAGACAGTCTGCTGAACATAGACCAGTTCACATTCATACCAGCTGAGGAAAGACATTTGCATAGCTGCTCACCTGGCAACCAACAGTAAACAGGAGAAAACATGTGGAAATGGTAAGATTAGTCAACAATGTGCTTCTGTGTTTCAATTTATTGTACCATTTTGTATGATTTGGGCTGTTGTACCTCTCCCTGGTAACAGAGCCAATGGGAGTCATGTGTTGAGAGGGATGAGACTGATATCAAAGGAAATTATTCCCAGTCCCCTCACAAGGCCCTGTCTGGAGGTAGGACGTCTATGTCTCTCTGTCTAGAAACACAGTGTATTTAAGTGTTATAGGGCTCTCCCTGGCTCCTGGTGAACAAATAGACAAACAGACTCAGGTTGGGTTGAAGTCGGGGTGGAGGACAGAGAGACATAGACTGACAGAGAGAGAGACTGAGACACAAGAGAGAGAGAGAGAGAGAGATCATCTAACAGTCCTACTGACCAGTGCAGGTCCTGAGGTCTGGCATCAGGGCGTATCCAGAACGACAGCTGCACTCATAGCTCCCCTCTGAGTTGGTACAGAATGTCTCACAACCTCCATTCTGGATCGTACACTCATCAATGTCTGCATGCAGGAGGGAATGAACACACATACATGTTACTACACACACATCATAAGACTGAAACATAACTTGTGACATGCTCATAACTCTTCCTATCCTACACATCAAGCATTTCTGTCATTTAAGTCTGAAGGATTTGGTCGCCATGGCTACAGACACTGGTTCATATGACAGAAAAACAAATAGTACTATATCAACACCCCTTTCCTGTTTGAAGGACGCAGACAAATCACAATACTAGTTGAATAATAGAGAACTAACAGTGTAGTTGTTGGAACAGAGTTATCTTACCGACACAGGCCAGTCTGTCCTCCGTGGATTTATATCCAGTATCACAGGAACACTGGTAACGTCCAATCATATTCACACACTGACCGTTCCGACACAGCTTCTCACTCAGTTCACACTCGTTAATATCTGTGGAACACACACACGTAGGCACACACACACACACACACACACACACACACACACACACACACACACACACACACACACACACACACACACACACACACACACACACACACACACACACACACACACACACACACACACACACACACACACACACACACACACACACACCATTAAACAGGCCATTAAAAACAACCCCACCACTAAACACAGTTGCTCCATCTTGTCTCTACATGTGGAGATGATTGTGAAGCTGTTGGACAACAGATCATCCTCCTCATTTACCCCTAGAGACTTCCCTTTCTAAATCAATAGATCGTCCTCCTCCTTTACCCCTAGAGACTTCCCTTTCTAAATCAATAGATCATCCTCCTCATTTACTCCTAGAGACTTCCCTTTCTAAATCAATAGATCATCCTCCTCATTTACTCCTAGAGACTTCCCTTTCTAAATCAATAGATCATCCTCCTCCTTTACTCCTAGAGACTTCCCTTTCTAAATCAATAGATCCTCCTCCTCATTTACTCCTAGAGACTTCCCTTTCTAAATCAATAGATCATCCTCCTCATTTACTCCTAGAGACTTCCCTTTCTAAATCAATAGATCCTCCTCCTCATTTACTCCTAGAGACTTCCCTTTCTAAATCAATAGATCCTCCTCCTCATTTACTCCTAGAGACTTCCCTTTCTAAATCAATAGATCCTCCTCCTCATTTACTCCTAGAGACTTCCCATTCTAAATCAGCTACAAAACACAACCAGAGGCAAGATGGGTAAGGATGAGTGATCAACTCGCACACACATGCACGTGCACACACACAAACACGCACAAACGCACGCATGCTCGCACACACACACTCCAATCATAGCAAGCCATCAGTCCATTCCAGTGCAGTCATTGAAGAAGCTAGTCTCCAAAGCATGTCTGTATAATGTGAAGTGGTCCAGAAGGTCATAGAACCAGTCCCACTCTACATACCTAGCTATCAGCCATCTATCACCACAATACATCCCATAGATTCATATACACATCCAGCCATGTAGCCCACACACCGAGACACACACACACACTAGGGTTTCATATTTTCCAGAGAATCTACACATTTTTCTTCCTGAGAAAATGTCAAGAAATTACCGGGCATCCCGGTATTCCTGTTCAAAGCGGATGTGCTGTTTAAAATGATATAACCCCAGGGACATTCTGATAGGATTATACCGCTGTCAATGGGAAAATCTGTGTGCTGTTTAAAATGATATAACCCCAGGGACATTCTGATAGGATTATACCGCTGTCAATGGGAAAATCTGTGTGCTGTTTAAAATGATATAACCCCAGGGACATTCTGATAGGATTATACCGCTGTCAATGGGAAAATCTGTGTGCTGTTTAAAATGATATAACCCCAGGGACATTCTGATAGGATTATACCGCTGTCAATGGGAAAATCTGTGTGCTGTTTAAAATGATATAACCCCAGGGACATTCTGATAGGATTATACCGCTGTCAATGGGAAAATCTGTGTGCTGTTTAAAATGATATAACCCCAGGGACATTCTGATAGGATTATACCGCTTCAATGGGAAAATCTGTGTGCTGTTTAAAATGATATAACCCCAGGGACATTCTGATAGGATTATACCGCTGTCAATGGGAAAACCAGGGACATTCTGTCAATGGAAAAATCTGTGTGCTGTTTAAAATGATATAACCCCAGGGACATTCTGATAGGATTATACTGTCAATGGGAAAATCTGTCTGTTTAAAATGATATAACCCCAGGGGATAAAATCTGGGTGTGCTGTTTAAAATGATATAACCCCAGGGACATTCTGATAGGATTATACCGCTGTCAATGGGAAAATCTGTGTGCTGTTTAAAATGATATAACCCCAGGGACATTCTGATAGGATTATACCGCTGTCAATGGGAAAATCTGTGTGCTGTTTAAAATGATATAACCCCAGGGACATTCTGATAGGATTATACCGCTGTCAATGGGAAAATCTGTGTGCTGTTTAAAATGATATAACCCCAGGGACATTCTGATAGGATTATACCGCTGTCAATGGGAAAATCTGTGTGCTGTTTAAAATGATATAACCCCAGGGACATTCTGATAGGATTATACCGCTGTCAATGGGAAAATCTGTGTGCTGTTTAAAATGATATAACCCCAGGGACATTCTGATAGGATTATACCGCTGTCAATGGGAAAATCTGTTTAAAATGATATGCTGTTTAAAATGATATAACCCCAGGGACATTCTGATAGGATTATACCGCTGTCAATGGGAAAATCTGTGTGGGAAAATCTGTTTAAAATGATATAACCCCAGGGACATTCTGATAGGATTATACCGCTGTCAATGGGAAAATCTGTGTGCTGTTTAAAATGATATAACCCCAGGGACATTCTGATAGGATTATACCGCTGTCAATGGGAAAATCTGTGTGCTGTTTAAAATGATATAACCCCAGGGACATTCTGATAGGATTATACCGCTGTCAATGGGAAAATCTGTGTGCTGTTTAAAATGATATAACCCCAGGGACATTCTGATAGGATTATACCGCTGTCAATGGGAAAATCTGTGTGCTGTTTAAAATGATATAACCCCAGGGACATTCTGATAGGATTATACCGCTGTCAATGGGAAAATCTGTGTGCTGTTTAAAATGATATAACCCCAGGGACATTCTGATAGGATTATACCGCTGTCAATGGGAAAATCTGTGTGCTGTTTAAAATGATATAACCCCAGGGACATTCTGATAGGATTATACCGCTGTCAATGGGAAAATCTGCACACAAATAGAACATTTTCTTTTTGTATTTGTTGCCATTAAATCAACTCAAGTTCTCTCAGTCACCACACTATTTCATTGATGTGTCCTAGTTTTAAGGCAGCCGACACTCTTAATAAAAGGCTTTCGGGTTCTTCAGCTGTCCCTGGTTGAAAGGGTTTCACCCGAAACCAAAAGGGTTCTACCTGGAACCAAAAAAGGGTCTCACACTGATGACCTCATCACTCACCGAGACAGGCGGATCCGTCGGGGGCAATCTCGTGTCCGTCGGGACACAAACACTGGAAGCTGCCCTCGTTGTTCACACACTCACCACCGCGACACAGCAGAGGGTTCCGCTCACACTCATCAATGTCTGGGAGGAGAGAACACAGAGTGAGAGAGAGACAAACACACACACACACACACACATAGACAGAAAGAAAGAAAGAAAGAAAGACAAAGAGAGAGCGAGAGTCACATACGTCAGACTATTTATCCATATTTTCTCATCTGTACTCATTACTACTTAGTGGGAATAATAAATATGATTTCACTCAGTCAGGAATGTGTTCAAAGCCAAGCCATGGCTATTACATTCATAAATAGAGAAATAAACCATGGAACATGAAACATTTTCACAGATGTCAGGACATTATGACCAGTAATTGCATATAAAACCGTCTGGATGCTGGAGTGTGTGTGTGTGTAAATCAAGCAGTAAAATACAATTATCCAGAGAATGGTACTGTGGGTTGAGAGTATAGGGAGTGATCTGAGCGTGGTCTAAATGTATGGCTGGTATTCCCATAAAGGCTGTAACAAGCACACAGCACAGGCCTGGGGAGCGAATCACCCTCTCTTCCTTACACACACGCACGCACGCACGCACACACACACACACACACACGCACGCACGCACGCACACACACACACACACACACACACACACACACACACACGCACACACACACACTTACACACACACGCACACACACACACACACACACTTACACACACACGCACGCACGCACACACACACACACACACACACACACACACGGTGCTTGAGTACTGGGTCTGTAACAGGATGTCAGCATGGCAGGACTCCCCTCCCCTGATCCACTTCATAGAGCGTTTTAAGGGCCTGTGGCAGAGTTACTATGGAGAAGGAGTTACTATGGAGATGGAATTACTATGGAGATGGAGTTACTATGGAGATGGAGTTTCCTTATGTGTTATTATGTTATTATAGACTGAATATGTTTTCATCTGTCATGTACTCCACAATACAGTACTGATAGAGGTATAATCTAGTACTGGGATGGGACAGCTGTCCAGATGTGTCCAGATGTGTTCAGCTCTGTCCAGATGTGTCCATGTGTTCAGCTCTGTCCAAATGTGTCCAGATGTGTTCAGCTCTGTCCAGATGTGTCCAGATGTGTTCAGCTCTGTCCAGATGTGTCCAGGTGTGTTCGGTTGTGTTCCGGTGTGTTCAGGTCTGTCCAGGTGTGTCCAGCTGTGTTAAGGTATGTTCAGTTGTGTCCAGGTGTGTGCAGGTGTGTTAAGGTGTGTGCAGGTGTGTCCAGGTGTGTGCAGGTGTGTTAAGGTGTATCCAGGTGTGTGCAGGTGTGTTAAGGTGTGTGCAGGTGTGTTAAGGTGTATCCAGGTGTGTGCAGGTGTATCCAGGTGTGTGCAGGTGTGTTAAGGTGTATCCAGGTGTGTTAATGTGTGTGCAAGTGTGTTAAGGTGTATCCAGGTGTGTCCAGGTGTATGCAGGTGTGTCCAGGTGTGTTAAGGTGTATCCAGGTGTGTTAAGGTGTGTCCAGGTGTGTGCAGGTGTGTGCAAGTGTGTCCAGGTATGTTCAGGTGTGTTTAGGTCCTCTACTCACCCATGCAGTTTTTCATCATCATGAAGCCGCTCTCGTAACCTTCAAAACATTCGCACTGGAAGTCCCCACCTGTGTTCACACACGTGCCCTGACCACACAGGTCTGGAGAGATACGGCATTCGTCGATGTCTGGAAGGAGAAACACCCACACACACATCACAGTTAGTTTCCAAAAACACATTAAGAGACATTGCATTGTGAGTAATGTAGTATTTCTGACGCGCTGTTTTGACATACACTATCTTGTGTGTCTGAAAGTTTTAGACGGAGCTCTAGATGTATGCTCTGTATGAGCTGTAGACTGACCTGTACAGTTCCTCTCATCAGAGTCCAGAGAGAAGCCGTTGTCACAGCGACAACGGAAACTACCGATGGTGTTCCTACACTTCCCATTGGAGCACAAGCTGTGGATCATCTTACACTCGTTTATATCTAAGAAAGAGGGAGGTAAGGAGGGATGGAGGGATAGAGAGAGAGACAGAGAGAAAAATAGAGAGAGAGAAGGACTTATTATATATTTTACTTGCTTCGGCAATGTAAACATATGTTTCCCATCGCAATAAAGCCATTTGAATCGAATTGAGAGAGAGAGAGAGAGAGAGAGAGAGAGAGAGAGAGAGAGGGAGACAGAGAGAGAGAGAGAGAGAGAGAGAGAGAGAGAGACAGAGAGAGAGAGAGAGAGAGAGAGAGAGAGAGAGAGAGAGAGACTTCACAAAGACTTCACAAAATGGGACAAACACCAAATTGAGACTCTGCACGCAGAATTCTGCAAAAATATCCTCCGTGTACAACGTAGAACACCAAATAATGCATGCAGAGCAGAATTAGGCCGATACCCACTAATTATCAAAATCCAGAAAAGAGCTGTTAAATTCTACAACCACCTAAAAGGAAGCGATTCACAAACCTTCCATAACAAAGCCATCACCTACAGAGAGATGAACCTGGAGAAGAGTCCCTAAGACAGAGCTGGTCCTGGGGCTCTGTTACTACAGAGCCCCAGGACAGCAGCACAATTAGACCCAACCAAATCATGAGAAAACAAAAAGATAACTACTTAACACATTGGAAAGAATTAACAAAAAAACAGAGCAAACTAGAATGCTATTTGGCCCTACACAGAGAGTACACAGCGGCAGAATACCTGACCACTGTGACTGACCCAAAATTAAGGAAAGCCCTGACTATGTACAGACTCAGTGAGCATAGCCTTGCTATTGAGAAAGGCCGCCGTAGGCAGACATGGCTCTCAAGAGAAGACAGGCTATGTGCTCACTGCCCACAAAATGAGGTGGAAACTGAGCTGCACTTCCTAACCTCCTGCCCAATGTATGACCATATTAGAGAGACATATTTCCCTCAGATTACACAGATCCACAAAGAATTTGAAAACAAATCCAATTTTGAAAAACTCCCATATCTACTGGGTGAAATTCCACAGTGTGCCATCACAGCAGCAAGAGAGAGAGAGAGAGAGGTAGATTTGTGACCTGTTGCCACGAGAAAAGGGCAACCAGTGAAGAACAAACACCATTGTAAATACAACCCATATTTATGCTTATTTATTTTATCTTGTGTCCTTTAGCCATTTGTACATTGTTAGAACACTGTATATATATATATAATATGACATTTGTAATGTCTTTACTGTTTTGAAACTTCTGTATGTGTAATGTTTACTGTTAATTTTTGTCTACCTCACTTTTGTCTACCTCACTCTACCTCAGAGAGAGAGAGAGAGAGAGAGAGAGAGAGAGATAAGGAGAGAGAGAGAGAGAGAGAGAGAGAGAGAGAGAGAGAGAGAGAGAGAGAGAGAGAGAGAGAGAGAGAGAGAGAGAGAGAGAGAGAGAGAGGGAGACAGAGAGAGAGAGAGAGAGAGAGAGAGAGAGAGAGAGAGAGAGAGAGAGAGAGAGACAGAGAGAGAGAGAGAGAGAGACAGAGAGAGAGAGAGAGAGAGGAGACAGAGAGAGAGAGAGAGAGAGAGAGACAGAGAGAGAGAGAGAGAGAGAGAGAGAGAGAGAGAGAGAGAGAGGAGAGAGAGAGAGAGAGAGAGAGAGAGAGGGAGACAGAGAGAGAGAGAGAGAGAGAGAGAGAGAGAGAGAGAGAGAGGGAGAGAGAGAGGGAGAGAGAGAGAGAGAGAGAGAGAGAGAGAGAGAGAGAGAGAGAGAGAGGGAGAGAGAGAGAGAGAGAGAGAGAGTGAGGGAATAGAACTGAGAGAGAGAGAGAGAGAGAGAGAGAGAGAGAGAGAGAGAGAGAGAGAGAGAGAGAGAGAGAGAGAGAGAGAGAGAGAGAGAGAGAGAGAGAGAGAGAGAGAGAGAGAGAGAGAGAGAGAGAGAGGGAGAGAGAGAGAGAGAGGAGAGAGAGAGGGAGAGAGAGAGAGAGAGAGAGAGAGAGAGAGAGAGAGAGAGAGAGAGAGAGAGAGAGAGAGAGAGAGAGAGAGAGAGAGAGAGAGAGAGAGAGAGAGAGAGAGAGAGAGAGAGAGAGAGGGGTTACAGCAGGTTTTTGAGTTTGTTCACCTGTTATTTTGTTGTCATTTCCCCTAGATTTTGCTCGCCTGAAGTAGAGTATATTGTGATAAATTGCAGGCCACACTACTTGCCTAGAGAGTTTTCAGCTATACTTTTTGTGGATGTCTATTTACCACAACAGACAGATGCTGGCACTAAGACCACACTCAGTCAGCTGTATAAGGAAATAAGCAAACAGGAAACCATTCACCCAGAGGCGGCGCTCCTAGTGGCCGGAGACTTTAATGCAGAGAAACTGAAATCACTTCTACCAAATTTCCATCAACATGTTAAATGTGCAACCAGAGGGAAAACAATTCCAGATCACCTGTACTCCACACACAGAGACACATACAAAGCTCTCCCTTGCCCTCCATTTGGTAAATCCGACCACAACTCTATCCCCCTGATTCCTGCTTACAAGCAAAAATTAAAGCAGGAAGCACCAGTGACTCGGTCTATAAAAAAGTGGTCAGATGAAGCAGATGCTAAACTACACGACTGTTTTGCTATCACAGACTGGAACATGTTCCGGGATTCTTCCGATGGCATTGAGGAGTGCTCCACATCAGTCACTGGCTTTATCAATAAGTGCATCGAGGATGTCGTCCCCAGTGACTGTACGTACATACCCCAACCAGAAGCCATGGATTACAGGCAACCTTCGCTCTACCCTTTCGCACTGAGCTAAAGGGTAGAGCTGCCGCTTTTAAGGTGCGGGACTCTAACCCGGAAGCTTACAAGAAATGCCCTGCGACGAACCATCAAATAGGCAAAGCGTCAATACAGGGCTAAGATTTAATCATACTACACCGGCTCCGACGCTCGTCTTATGTGGCAGGGCTTGCAAACTACTACAGACTACAAAGGGAAGCACAGCCGCGAGCTGCCCAGTGACACGAACCTACCAGACGAGCTAAATCACGTCTATGCTCGCTTCGAGGCAAGCAACACTGAGGCATGCATGAGAGCATCAGCTGTTCCGGACGACTGTGTGATCACGCTCTATCAAGCCAGATGGATTACCAGGACGTGTGCTCTGGGCATGTGCTGACCAACTGGCAGGTGTCTTCACTGACATTTTCAACATGTCCCTGACTGAGTCTGTAATACCAACATGTTCAAGCAGACCACCATAGTCCCTGTGCCCAAGAACACAAAGGCAACATGCCTAAATGACTACAGACCCGTAGCACTCATGTCCGTAGCCAAGTGCTTTGAAAGGCTGGTAATGGCTCACATCAACACCATTATCCCAGAAACCCTAGACCCACTCCAATTTGCATACCGCCCAAACAGATCCACAGATGATGCAATCTCTATTGCACTCCACACTGCCCTTTCCCACCTGGACAAAAGGAACACCTATGTGAGAATGCTATTCATTGACTACAGCTCAGTGTTCAACACTAAAGTACCCTCAAAGCTCATCACTAAGCTAAGAGTCCTGGGACTAAACACCTCCCTCTGCAACTGGATCCTGGACTTCCTGACGGGCCGCCCCCAGGTGGTGAGGGAAGGTAGCAACACATCTGCCACACTGATCCTCAACACTGGAGCTCTCCAAGGGTGCGTGCTCAGTCCCCTCCTGTACTCCCTGTTCACCCACGACTGTATGGCAAGGCACGACTCCAACACCATCATTAAGTTTGCAGATGACACAACAGTGGTAGGCCTGATCACCAACAACGACGAGACAGCCTATAGGGAGGAGGTCAGAGAACTGGCCGGGTGGTGCCAGAATAACAACCTATCCCTCAACGTAACCAAGACTAAGGAGATGATTGTGGACTACAGGAAAAGGAGGACCGAGCACGCCCCCGTTCTCATCAACGAGACTCTAGTGGAGCAGGTTGAGAGCTTCAAGTTCCTTGGTGTCCACATCAACAACAAACTAACATGGTCCAAATACACCAAGACAGTCGTGAAGAGGGCATAACAAAGCCTATTCCCTCTCAGGAAACTAAAAAGATTTGGCATGGGTCCTGAGATCCTCAAAAGGTTCTACAGCTGCAACTGGTTGCATCACTGCCTGGTACGGCAATTGCTCGGCCTCTGACCGCAAGGCACTACAGAGGATAGTGCGTACGGCCCAGTACATCACTGGTGCTAAACTGCCTGCCATCCAGGACCTCTACACCAGGTGGTGTCAGAGGAAGGCCCTAGAAATAGTCAAAGACCCCATCTACCCCAGTCATAGACTGTTCTGTCTACTCAACAGTTTATACCCCCAAGCCATAAGACTCCTGAACAGGTAATCAAAATGGCTACCTGTACTATGTGCATTGTATGCCCCCTTGAGGAAGGACCTGAAGGAATATAGAAGGTAGGGGAAGGGACTAGGTTTGAAATGGAACGTATCCGGCCAACCTTTGAGGAAGGGCCGTCCATTAATGAAGTCTCCTCTGTTTGCGAAGCCGGGTCCCCTGGGACAGAGCTGGCTGTACTCCTGAGAGCCTTTCTCCGGACACTCGTCACATTCCGGGCCCCAGGCCACACCCACCGAGCAGCAGCACGCGTCCACACGGTGACGACCCTGGATAGGGGCTCCACAACGCTCATCCTCGTGGCTCAGATAACACTGCTCTGTACGCAGGTCTGGAGGGGGGAAACATACGATAACAAAACACCATAACGCAAAATCAGTTTTAAAAAATGTAGTACATCCGGAAATGAAAGGCAATGACCCCATTTTGAATCTTATAATTCTTGTGGAGTACACAACAGTGTAATGGACTACAGTACCCATTAGTGTAGTGCTTGTGGACTACAGTACCCACCTATACATGTTCGTCCGGTGGCGTCGACGGTCATCCCAGAGGGACACTGGCAGATGAAGGAACCCACGGTGTTCACACACTTCCCATTGATACACACCCCCGGAAACACCTCACACTCATTAACATCTACAGGTGGAGAGAGAACACACAACCTAGACTCCATTAACAACAACACAACACTAGAAACACAACAGACACACATACTAGAGCCTGTTATCAACAACAGAATAATACAACGTTAAGTCAACTAACAGAACTATTTATTGTCCATGAGAACTATGATAAAATCATTGCGTTGGGTGACTTTAATATTCATGTTGACAAAGAGACTGACTCCAAGGCCATTGCATTTATGAATGTTTTGAGCTCTATATACTTTATCCAACAAGGCAATTAGAAACACCAGGTAAAAAATCTAGGGGTTATTTTAGATTCTGAACTCAATTTCGAATCACACACTGGGAAGGTGACCAAAATAGCTTTATACCACCTGAGGAACATTGACAAGATGCCGTCGTTTCTCTCTCAGGCTGATACAGAGACTCATCCATGCTTTTATTACAAGCAGGCTTGACTACTGTAATGCTCTCCTTTCTGGTCTACCCAAGAAAGCCATTGGTCAACTGCAAAACATACAGAATGCTGCAGCACGGCTACTGACCAAGACCAGACGGAGAACACACATTACACCGGTTTTAAGGTCTCTGCACTGGCTGCCTGTGAGTAATATAATTAATTTTAAGATTCTTCTATTGGTTTATAAATCAATCCACGATTGTACACCCCAATACATGTCAGACATGCTTTTAAGTTATGTACCCAGTAGGTCCCTCAGGTTCTTTGGCAGAGGCCTTTTAACTATCCCAAAGCCTAGGACCAAGAGGCATGGAGAGGCAGCATTTAGTTATTATCCCCCAGCCTCTGGATTAGCCTGCCAGAGAACCTGAGGAGAGCCGAACCTGTAGACATCCTTTTTAAAACACACGTTTTTAGCTTTGCTATTCCTTAGGGTGCTTTTTAGTTTCTATTGTTCTTCTTTAGTTGTTTATCCTCTTAGGTTTGCTGTGTGGGAAATATTTCTGTTTTTATTTTCATAGTTTGTTATTTGTTTTGTCTTGTGAAGAACAGTGTTCCATTCCATGTCTGAAATGTGCTGTGTAAATAAAGTGTCATTTGATACATGCCAACGCAAACAATCAATGCAAAAAACTGCATTATAACCCGTTTTTGAAATCCAACACTGGATTTGAGGGAATATGTGTATTTGCTAAGTGAAAGATGAGTCTTGTCGGAGTCCTTCTCCAGGTGTCATTACCTTCACAAATGGTCCCTCTGACTCTAGCATAACCCTTAGTGCAGAAATGATCTGAAAGAGAAGGAGGAAGAGAGAACAAGCCATATTAAAATACCTCCACATTCTGTGAGACCCTGACCTAAAGGCTTTCATGTGTAATAGATCTGGTCATGACCTGACCGGGAAAAACTCCTGGACCCAGTTATAGGATCATTCACACTTGGTACAGAGGCCTAGCTACAGTACAGGTTGTAATTCTACCTAGCTACAGTACAGGTTGTAATTCTACCTAGCTACAGTACAGGTTGTAATTCTACCAAGCTACAGTACAGGTTGTAATTCTACCTAGCTACAGTACAGGTTCTAATTATCGCCTAGTTACAGTACAGGTTCTAATTCTCACCTAGCTACAGTACAGGTTGTAATTCTACCTAGCTAATTCTCTAATTATCTAGTTACAGTACAGGTTCTAACCCTCACCTAGCTACAGTACAGGTTCTAAGGTTCTAACCCTCACCTAGCTACAGTACAGGTTCTAATTCTCACCTAGCTACAGTACAGGTTCTAATTATCACCTAGCTACATTACAGCTTCTAACCCTCACCTAGCTCCAGTACAGGTTCAGTAAGGTTCTAACCCTCACCTAGCTACAGTACAGGTTCTAACCCTCACCTAGCTACAGTACAGGTTCTAATTCTCACCTAGCTACAGTACAGGTTCTAACCCTCACCTAGCTACAGTACAGGTTCTAACCCTCACCTAGTTACAGTACAGGTTCTAAGGTTCTAACCCTCACCTAGCTACAGTACAGGTTCTAACCCTCACCTAGCTCATTACAGCTTCTAACCCTCACCTAGCTACAGTACAGGTTCTAATTCTCACCTTACAATACAGGTTCTAACCCTCACCTAGCTACAGTACAGGTTCTAATTCTCACCTAGCTACAATACAGGTTCTAACCCTCACCTAGCTCCAGTACAGGTTATAATTCTCACCTAGCTACAGTACAGGTTCTAATTCTCACCTAGTTACAGTACAGGCTCTAATTCTCACCTAGCTACAGTACAGGTTCTAATTCTCACCTAGCTACAGTACAGGTTCTAATTCTCACCTAGTTACAGTACAGGCTCTAACCCTCACCTAGTTGCAGTACAGGTTCTAATTCTCACCTAGTTACAGTACAGGTTCTAATTCTCACCTAGCTACAATACAGGTTCTAACCCTCACCTAGTTACAGTACAGGTTCTAATTCTCAACTAGTGACAGTACAGCTTCTAACCCTCACCTAGTTACAGTACAGGTTATATTTCTCACCTAGTTACAGTACAGGCTCTAATTCTCACCTAGTTACAGTACAGGTTCTAACCCTCACCTAGCTACAGTACAGGTTCTAATTCTCACCTAGTTACAGTACAGGCTCTAATTCTCACCTAGCTACAGTACAGGTTCTAATTCTCACCTAGCTACAGTACAGGTTCTAACCCTCACCTAGCTACAGTACAGGTTCTAATTATCACCTAGCTACAGTACACAGTAGAGGTTCTAATTCTCACCTAGCTACAGTAGGTTCTAACCCTCACAGTACAGGTTCTAATTATCACCTAGCTACAGTACAGGTTCTAATTCTCACCTAGCTACAGTACAGGTTCTAATTCTCACCTAGTTACAGTACAGGTCTCTAACCTCACCTAGCTACAGTACAGGTTCTAATTCTCACCTAGTTACAGTACAGGCTCTAATTCTGACCTAGCTACAGTACAGGTTCATTCTCACCTAGCTACAGTACAGGTTCTAATTCTCACCTAGCTACAGTACAGGTTCTAATTCTCACCTAGTTACAGTACAGGCTCTAATTCTCACCTAGTTACAGTACAGGTTCTAACCCTCATCTAGCTACAGTACAGGTTCTAATTCTCACCTAGCTACAGTACAGGTTCTAATTCTCACCTAGTTACAGTACAGGTTCTAATTCTCACCTAGCTACAGTACAGGTTCTAACCCTCACCTAGTTACAGTACAGGTTCTAATTCTCACCTAGCTACAGTACAGGTTCTAATTCTCACCTAGCTACAGTACAGGTTCTAACCCTCACCTAATTACAGTACAGGTTCTAACCCTCATCTAGTTACAGTACAGGTTCTAATTCTCACCTAGCTACAGTACAGGTTCTAATTTTCACCTAGCTACAGTACAGGTTCTAACCCTCACCTAGCTACAGTACAGGTTCTAATTCTCACCTAGTTACAGTACAGGCTCTAATTCTCACCTAGCTACAGTACAGGTTCTAATTCTCACCTAGCTACAGTACAGGTTCTAACCCTCACCTAGCTACAGTACAGGTTCTAATTATCACCTAGCTACAGTACAGGTTCTAATTCTCACCTAGCTACAGTACAGGTTCTAATTCTCACCTAGTTACAGTACAGGCTCTAATTCTCACCTAGTTACAGTACAGGTTCTAACCCTCACCTAGCTACAGTACAGGTTCTAATTCTCACCTAGTTACAGTACAGGCTCTAATTCTCACCTAGCTACAGTACAGGTTCTAATTCTCACCTAGCTACAGTACAGGTTCTAACCCTCACCTAGCTACAGTACAGGTTCTAATTCTCACCTAGCTACAGTACAGGTTCTAACCCTCACCTAGTTACAGTACTGGTTTTAACCCTCACCTAGCTACAGTACAGGTTCTAATTCTCACCTAGCTACAGTACAGGTTCTAACCCTCACCTAGCTACAGTACAGGTTCTAATTCTCACCTAGCTACAGTACAGGTTCTAACCCTCACCTAGCTACAGTACAGGTTCTAATTCTCACCTAGCTACATACAGGTTCTAACGCTCACCTAGCTACAGTACAGGTTCTAATTCTCACCTAGCTACAGTACAGGTTCTAATTATCACCTAGCTACAGTACAGGTTCTACCCTCACCTAGCTCCAGTACAGGTTATAATTCTCACCTAGCTACAGTACAGGTTCTAATTCTCACCTAGTTACAGTACAGGCTCTAATTATCACCTAGCTACATTACAGCTTCTAACCCTCACCTAGCTACAGTACAGGTTCTAATTCTCACCTAGCTACAGTACAGGTTCTAACCCTCACCTAGCTACAGTACAGGTTCTAACCCTCACCTAGCTACAGTACAGGTTCTAATTCTCACCTAGCTACAGTACAGGTTCTAACCCTCACCTAGCTACAGTACAGGTTCTAACCCTCACCTAGTTACAGTACAGGTTCTAACCCTCACCTAGCTACAGTACAGGTTCTAACCCTCACCTAGCTACAGTACAGGTTCTAACCCTCACCTAGCTACATTACAGCTTCTAACCCTCACCTAGCTACAGTACAGGTTCTAATTCTCACCTAGCTACAATACAGGTTCTAACCCTCACCTAGCTACAGTACAGGTTCTAATTCTCACCTAGCTACAATACAGGTTCTAACCCTCACCTAGCTCCAGTACAGGTTATAATTCTCACCTAGCTACAGTACAGGTTCTAATTCTCACCTAGTTACAGTACAGGCTCTAATTCTCACCTAGCTACAGTACAGGTTCTAATTCTCACCTAGCTACAGTACAGGTTCTAATTCTCACCTAGTTACAGTACAGGCTCTAACCCTCACCTAGTTACAGTACAGGTTCTAATTCTCACCTAGTTACAGTACAGGTTCTAATTCTCACCTAGCTACAATACAGGTTCTAACCCTCACCTAGTTACAGTACAGGTTCTAATTCACAACTAGTGACAGTACAGCTTCTAACCCTCACCTAGTTACAGTACAGGTTATAATTCTCACCTAGTTACAGTACAGGCTCTAATTCTCATCTAGTTACAGTACAGGTTCTAACCCTCACCTAGCTACAGTACAGGTTCTAATTCTCACCTAGTTACAGTACAGGCTCTAATTCTCACCTAGCTACAGTACAGGTTCTAATTCTCACCTAGCTACAGTACAGGTTCTAACCCTCACCTAGCTACAGTACAGGTTCTAATTATCACCTAGCTACAGTACAGGTTCTAATTCTCATCTAGCTACAGTAGAGGTTCTAATTCTCACCTAGCTACAGTACAGGTTCTAACCCTCACCTAGCTACAGTACAGGTTCTAATTATCACCTAGCTACAGTACAGGTTCTAATTCTCACCTAGCTACAGTACAGGTTCTAATTCTCACCTAGTTACAGTACAGGCTCTAATTCTCACCTAGTTACAGTACAGGTTCTAACCCTCATCTAGCTACAGTACAGGTTCTAATTCTCACCTAGTTACAGTACAGGCTCTAATTCTGACCTAGCTACAGTACAGGTTCTAATTCTCACCTAGCTACAGTACAGGTTCTAATTCTCACCTAGCTACAGTACAGGTTCTAATTCTCACCTAGTTACAGTACAGGCTCTAATTCTCACCTAGTTACAGTACAGGTTCTAACCCTCATCTAGCTACAGTACAGGTTCTAATTCTCACCTAGCTACAGTACAGGTTCTAATTCTCACCTAGTTACAGTACAGGTTCTAATTCTCACCTAGCTACAGTACAGGTTCTAACCCTCACCTAGTTACAGTACAGGTTCTAATTCTCACCTAGCTACAGTACAGGTTCTAATTCTCACCTAGCTACAGTACAGGTTCTAACCCTCACCTAATTACAGTACAGGTTCTAACCCTCATCTAGTTACAGTACAGGTTCTAATTCTCACCTAGCTACAGTACAGGTTCTAATTTTCACCTAGCTACAGTACAGGTTCAACCCTCACCTAGCTACAGTACAGGTTCTAATTCTCACCTAGTTACAGTACAGGCTCTAATTCTCACCTAGCTACAGTACAGGTTCTAATTCTCACCTAGCTACAGTACAGGTTCTAACCCTCACCTAGCTACAGTACAGGTTCTAATTATCACCTAGCTACAGTACAGGTTCTAATTCTCACCTAGCTACAGTACAGGTTCTAATTCTCACCTAGTTACAGTACAGGCTCTAATTCTCACCTAGTTACAGTACAGGTTCTAACCCTCACCTAGCTACAGTACAGGTTCTAATTCTCACCTAGTTACAGTACAGGCTCTAATTCTCACCTAGCTACAGTACAGGTTCTAATTCTCACCTAGCTACAGTACAGGTTCTAACCCTCACCTAGCTACAGTACAGGTTCTAATTCTCACCTAGCTACAGTACAGGTTCTAACCCTCACCTAGTTACAGTACTGGTTTTAACCCTCACCTAGCTACAGTACAGGTTCTAATTCTCACCTAGCTACAGTACAGGTTCTAACCCTCACCTAGCTACAGTACAGGTTCTAATTCTCACCTAGCTACAATACAGGTTCTAACCCTCACCTAGCTACAGTACAGGTTCTAATTCTCACCTAGCTACAATACAGGTTCTAACGCTCACCTAGCTACAGTACAGGTTCTAATTCTCACCTAGCTACAGTACAGGTTCTAATTATCACCTAGCTACAGTACAGCTTCTAACCCTCACCTAGCTCCAGTACAGGTTATAATTCTCACCTAGCTACAGTACAGGTTCTAATTCTCACCTAGTTACAGTACAGGCTCTAATTCTCACCTAGCTACAGTACAGGTTCTAATTCTCACCTAGCTACAGTACAGGTTCTAATTCTCACCTAGTTACAGTACAGGTTCTAATTCTCACCTAGCTACAGTACAGGTTCTAACCCTCACCTAGTTACAGTACAGGTTCTAATTCTCACCTAGCTACAGTACAGGTTCTAATTCTCACCTAGCTACAGTACAGGTTCTAACCCTCACCTAATTACAGTACAGGTTCTAACCCTCATCTAGTTACAGTACAGGTTCTAATTCTCACCTAGCTACAGTACAGGTTCTAATTCTCACCTAGCTACAGTACAGGTTCTAACCCTCACCTAGCTACAGTACAGGTTCTAATTCTCACCTAGCTACAGTACAGGTTCTAACCCTCACCTAGTTACAGTACAGGTTCTAATTCTCACCTAGCTACAGTACAGCTAGCTACAGTACAGGTTCTAATTCTCACCTAGCTACAGTACAGGTTAGTTACAGGTTCTAACCCTCACCTAGCTACAGTACATGTTCTAATTCTCACCTAGTTACAGTATAGGTTCTAATTCTCACCTAGCTACAGATGAGGTTGTAATTCTACCTAGCGACAGTACAGGTTGTAATTCTCACCTAGTTACAGTACAGGTTCTAACCCTCACCTAGCTACAGTACAGTTTGTAATTCTACCTAGCTACAGTACAGGTTGTAATTCTACCTAGCTACAATACAGGTTCTAATTCTCTCCTAGCTACAGTACAGGTTCTAATTCTCACCTAGCTACAGTACAGGTTCTAATTCTCACCTAGCTACAGTACAGGTTGTAATTCTCACCTAGCTACAGTACAGGTTGTAATTCTCACCTAGCTACAGTACAGGTTCTAATTCTCACCTAGCTTCAGTACAGGTTCTAATTCTCACCTAGCTATAGTACAGGTTCTAATTCTCACCTAGCTACAGTACAGGTTCTAATTCTCACTTAGCTACAGTACAGGTTCTAATTCTCACCTAGCTACAGTACAGGTTCTAATTCTCAACTAGTTACAGTACAGGTTCTAATTCTCACCTAGCTACAGTACAGGTTCTAATTCTCACTTAGCTACAGTACAGGTTCTAATTCTCACCTAGCTACAGTACAGGTTCTAATTCTCACTTAGCTACAGTACAGGTTCTAATTCTCACCTAGCTTCAGTACAGGTTCTAATTCTCACCTAGCTTCAGTACAGGTTGTAATTCTCACCTGGTTCACACTAGGCACAGGTTCTTCCCCAGGCCTCTCCCCAGAGAAGGGCTACAGGTTAAATAGGTTCTATAAGTTCTAGAGATTATAGATGTTCCATATGGTTCTATATGGTTCTGTAGGTTCCCACTAACCTGGTTCACACTTGGCACAGGGACTTCCCCAGGCCTCTCCCAGTGTGGAGCAGCAGTGGGATTTCAGAGTGGCTCCGTTGATGTTGATCTCACAGCGTCCATTAATCACCTTCAGCCAACATGTGCCTTTACTGGTCTCTACAGGGACAGGGAGAGGGAGGGCAGAGGACTGTACTAATACACATCATAACATTTCATAGCTGCCATTTTAGCCCCTCAGATAGTAGTCCCCTAATCCTCTGGTCAAAAGTAACATCCTCTCACAAACACACACACACACACACAAACAGCAGGGGTTGTTATACTAACGTACCTATACACTGTGTTCCAGAGGCGTCCAGCGTGCTGCCTGCTGAGCAGAGACACACGTAGGACCCCGGGCTGTTCTTACAGTCCCCGTTCACACACGGCTTCGACTCACACTCATCAATGTCTGCAGGAGACAACACATATTCATCAATATCGACAAGAAACACACACACATCTATATGAATTAGAGGAGAAAGTAATCCACAAATCAATATCTACAGGAAGATGTGTTACCACGTCTTTCTTTCAACTCCTGACAAGCTTCTAACACGTCTTCTGTGTGACAGACCGACAGCAGGGCTGGGGTCAACTCCATTTCAATTCCAGACAATTACGGAAGTACCTTGAAATTCCAATTCCAATTCTCTGAACTTTAAATGTGATTAAACCCAACCCTGACAGACAGACGGACAGACAGTAACTGGTCTGGGCCAGTGTATCTCACCTTCACAGACATCCGTCTCAGCGTGGAACAGGAAGCCGGTGGGACAGTGGCAGGTGAAACTACCTGGAGTGTTCCTGCACAGGCCGTTGTCACACAGTAACCTGTTCACTGCACACTCATCTATGTCTGAGAGGAGACAGATACACAGACGGAGGTAATACCACAGAATGATATCTTAGAACTCATTTAATACGATCTCTAGGGTTAATACATTAATCTACAGTATGTCTCAAGAGACACTCAGACAGACAGACAGACAGACAGACAGACAGACAGACAGACAGACAGACAGACAGACAGACAGACAGACAGACAGACAGACAGACAGACAGACAGACAGACAGACAGACAGACAGACAGACAGACAGACAGACAGACAGACAGACAGACAGACAGACAGACAGACAGACAGACAGACAGACAGACAGACAGACAGACAGACAGACAGACAGACAGACAGACAGACAGACAGACAGACAGACAGGGATAGCAACATTAGGATAACCCAGTCATTTTAAGGATACATCATGGGACTTACCAACACAGTGTTTTCCAGTGGTGTCCACCTCAAAGCCCATGTTACAGTTACACTTATAGGTCCTCAGCATGTTCTCACACACACCGTTCTGACAGATGTCTGGGTCCAGAGCACACTCATTGATATCTGGGAGAGATAAACACACAAACACACAGGCACACAAGGTTAATATCTGGGAGAGATATACACACAAACACACAGGCACACAAGGTTAATATCTGGGAGAGATATACACACAAACACACAGGCACACAAGGTTAATATCTGGGAGAGATATACACACAAACACACAGGCACACAAGGTTAATATCTGGGAGAGATATACACACAAACACACAGGCACACAAGGTTAATATCTGGGAGAGATATATACACAAACACACAGGCACACAAGGTTAATATCTGGGAGAGATATACACACAAACACACAGGCACACAAGGTTAATATCTGGGAGAGATATACACACAAACACACAGGCACACAAGGTTAATATCTGGGAGAGATACATACACAAACACACAGGCACACAAGGTTAATATCTGGGAGAGATATACACACAAACACACAGGCACACAAGGTTAATATCTGGGAGAGATATACACACAAACACACAGGCACACAAGGTTAATATCTGGGAGAGATACACACACAAACACACAGGCACACAAGGTTAATATCTGGGAGAGATATATACACAAACACACAGGCACACAAGGTTAATATCTGGGAGAGATATACACACAAACACACAGGCACACAAGGTTAATATCTGGGAGAGAGACATTTCATTGAGACACACCAGGTTCCTTCTGTTTTTGATCGTTACCTCTGCCATCGCTGGTGGTGCCGGGGCCGTTACTACACAGGGCCAGGAACTCAGCTGCAAAACCCACCCCACACACACACACACACCCACACCCACCCACCCACCCACCCACCCACCCACCCACCCACCCACCCACACACACACACACACACACACACACACACACACACACACACACAGGGGTTAGTGAAACTACTAAACGAAATAACAGCGTTTTGTGAAAACATCCCATTTGCCAACATCCAGAGATCTCACAGCAAGTCATTTCATAGCATGTTATTATCCGTTTCCATGCTTTCTCATTTGGTCTGGATATATATGAAATGAACCCTTACTGTGGTGGAACTTTGGCGTCTTTTGATACAGACTTTAACAGGAAGAGCTAATGAGAAATGACTGGTTGTAGTGTTATTATGTGTGGCGAGGTGGAGGAGTGGAGGGGTGGCAGTGTGGAGGAGTGGGGGTGGAGGAGTGGAGGGGTGGCAGTGTGGAGGAGTGGGGGTGGAGGAGTGGAGGGGGTGGCAGGGGTGGGAGTGGGGGTGGAGGGTGGAGGGGGTGGGGGTGGAGGGTGGTGGAGTGGAGGGGGTGGCAGGGTGGAGGAGTGGGGGTGGAGGAGTGGAGGGGGTGGGGTGGCAGTGGGGGTGGAGGAGTGGAGGGGGGGGGTGGAGGAGTGGAGGGGGTGGCAGGGTGGAGGGTGGAGGGTGGAGGGTGGGGGTGGAGGGAGTGGAGGGGGTGGCAGGGTGGAGGAGTGGGGGTGGAGGAGTGGAGGGGTGGGGTGGAGGAGTGGGGTGGAGTGGGGGGTGGCAGGGTGGAGGAGTGGGGGTGGAGGAGTGGAGGGGGTGGCAGGGGGTGGAGGGGGGTGGAGGAGTGGAGGGGGTGGCAGTGTGGAGGAGTGGGGGTGGAGGAGTGGAGGGGGTGGCAGGGTGGAGGAGTGGGGGTGGAGGAGTGGAGGGGGTGGCAGTGTGGAGGAGGGGGGGTGGAGGAGGGGGTGGAGGGGGGTGGCAGGGTGGAGGTGGAGGGGGGGTGGAGGAGGGGGTGGAGGGGTGGGAGGGGGTGGAGGGTGGAGGGGGGTGGAGGAGGAGGGGGGTGGCAGGGTGGGAGTGGGGGTGGAGGAGTGGAGGGGGTGGGGGGTGGAGGAGTGGGGGTGGAGTGGAGGGGGTGGCAGGGTGGAGGAGTGGGGGTGAGGTGTGGAGGGGGTGGCAGTATGGAGGAGTGGGGGTGGAGGAGTGGAGGGGGTGGCAGGGTGGAGGAGTGGGGGGGTGGAGGGGGTGGAGGAGTGGAGGGGGTGGCAGGGTGGAGGAGTGGGGGTGAGGGTGGAGGGGGGGGTGACAGGGTGGAGGGGTGGAGGAGGGGGTGGGTATGGAGGGGGTGGCAGGGTGGAGGAGTGGGGGTGGAGAGGGTGGAGGGGGGTGGGGGTGGAGGAGTGGTGGGGGGTGGCAGGGTGGAGGAGTGGGGGGTGGAGGGTGGGTGGGGGTGGAGGGTGGAGGGTGGGGGGGTGGAGGGTGGAGGAGTGGAGGGTGGAGGGGGGGGGGGGAGTGGAGGGGGTGGCAGGGTGGAGGGTGGGGGGAGGGGGGAGGGGGTGGAGGGTGGAGTGGAGGGGGTGGCAGTATGGAGGAGTGGGGGTGGAGGAGTGGAGGGGGTGGCAGGGTGGAGGAGTGGGGGGGGGTGAAGGAGTGGGGGGGAGGAGTGGGGGTGGCAGGGTGGAGGGGTGGGGGGTGGAGGGGGTGGGGGGGGTGGGGGTGGAGGAGAGGGGGGGGGGGTGGCAGAATGGAGGAGTGGGGGTGGAGGGGGTGGAGGGTGGGGGTGGGGGTGGGGGGGGTGGGGTGGTGGGTGGGGTGGAGGGGGGGGTAGAGGGGGGTGGAGGAGGTTGCAGGTTGGAGGAGTGGGGGTGGAGGAGTGGAGGGGGTGGAGGGTGGGGGTGGAGGAATGGAGGTGGAAGAGTGGGGGTGGAGGAGTGCAGGTGGAGGAGTGGGGGTGGAGGTGGAGGAGTGGAGGTGGAGGGGGGTGGAGGAGTGGAGGTGGAGGAGTGGGGGTGGAGGTGGAGGAGTAGAGGAGTGGTGTTGGAGTCAGACAGTCAGACAGTCAGACAGTCAGAGATTACAGGCCACAGCAGATGAAGACAACATCTCCTGTTTCTGTGTATTGAATCAGATTAAGAGTTGGACGGTTTATAGTCACCAACCATAGAACATCAGGGCATGGTAACACTGTTACTTTGTCATAGCCGGAACAGCCGTGAATATCAATCTCTGTAATCATGACTCAGACAGAGTGAATGTCAAACTGCAGACTCCATCTTGATGCCTCAAGAGTGTGTGTCCCTCATATCGCTCTGTCTGTTGGACATCAGCTGGTCTGCTGGTATTACTAACGTTAGCTGGGATGCCAAAACACATCATCCACTTCACTCAGGACAACAGCATAAGTGGTGGCTATGTAGACCCAGTTGTGTGTGTGTGTGCATGTGTATGTGTGTGTGTGTGTGTGTGTGTGTGTGTGTGTGTGTGTGTGTGTGTGTGTGTGTGTGTGTGTGTGTGTGTGTGTGTGTGTGCATGTGTATGTGTGTGTGTGTGTGCACCTGAGTTTTGGGGTGGGCATGGTTGGCAGGACTCTCCAAAGGCGTACTCCACACTGGCACAGCAGCATTCTGACTTGGTCACGGCTCCGAAGAATGGCTTCACACACTGTCCCCGCTTGTATCCTCCATAACAAGTGCTGCGCATATGTGTGTCTGGAATCAGGATACAGAGAAAACTATGAATCTATCTCTTCTTGTTTCTCTCCCTCCCTCCCTCCCTCCCTCCCTCCCTCCCTCCCTCCCCCTCCCTCCCTCCCTCCCTCCCTCCCTCCCTCCCCCCCTCCCTCCCCTCCCCCCTCCCTCCCATCCCCCTCCCCCTCCCTCCCTCCCTCGCTCCCTCCCATCTCCCTCCCTCCCCCCCCCCTCCCTCCCTCCCTCCCCCCTCCCTCCCTCCCCCCCCCCCTCCCCTCCCCCTCCCTCCCCCCCCCCCCCATAGAGAAAACTCCCCCTCCCTCCCTCCCCTCCCCCCTCCTCCCTCCCCTCCCCCTCCCTCCCACCCCCTCCCCCTCCCTCCCCCTATGAATCTATCTCTTCTTGTTTCTCTCACTCCTTCCCCTCCCCCTCCCTCCCCCCCCCCTCCCTCCCTCCCTCCCTCCCTCCCCCTCCCTCCCCCTCCCTCCCTCCCTCCCTCCCCTCCCTCCCCTCCCTCCCTCCCTCCCGTTCCCTCATTCAGACAAACAACAGTGAAACAAACAGGGTTGTGTATCGAAGGGATTGCAGTATTCCCCTGATCTGATATCATCCAGAACGAATGCAGTCGACCCAAACTGTACACTTCCTGCCTGCCCACTCACATTGTGAAACCAGGAATATGGTCCCAAACCAATACTATGACCACACACTCTTAGAAAAAAAGGGTTCCAAAAGGGAATTTGTGATTGATTAAACCAAATCAATCAATCAATAATAGATTGATCATAGATCAGATTCTAGATTCTAGAGAGGAGACACTCACCGACACAGACGCGGCCATCCAGACCCACGGCCAGACCAGCCATACACTCACACCTGAAGGACCCCTCCGTATTCACACAGTGGCCGTTCATACAGATCCCTGGAGTCTCACACTCATCAATGTCTGGGAGAGAGACAGAGGAGACAGGAGGAGAACAGGGAGACAGGAGGAGAACAGGGGAGACAGGAGGAGAACAGGGGAGACAGGAGGAGAACAGGGGAGACAGGAGGAGAACAGGGAGACAGGAGGAGAACAGAGGAGACAGGAGGAGAACAGGGGAGACAGGAGGAGAACAGGGGAGACAGGAGGAGAACAGGGGAGACAGGAGGAGAACAGGGGAGACAGGAGGAGAACAGGGGAGACAGGAGGAGAACAGAGGAGACAGGAGGGAGAACAGGGGAGACAGGAGGAGAACAGGGGAGACAGGGGAGGAGAACAGGGGAGACAGGAGGAGAACAGAGGAGACAGGAGGAGAACAGAGAACAGGAGACAGGAGGAGAACAGGGGAGACAGGAGGAGAACAGGGAGACAGGAGGAGAACAGGGAGACAGGAGGAGAACAGGGGAGACAGGAGGGAGAGACAGGAGGAGGGAGACAGGAGGAGAACAGGGGAGACAGGAGGGGGAGAACAGGGGAGACAGGAGGAGAACAGGGGAGACAGGAGGAGAACAGGGGAGACAGGAGGGGAGAACAGGGGAGACAGGAGGAGAACAGAACAGAGGGGAGACAGGAGGAGAACAGAGGAGACAGGAGGGAGAACAGGGGAGACAGGAGGAGAACAGGGGAGACAGGAGGAGAACAGACAGGGAGACAGGGGGAGGGAGAACGGGGGAGACAGGAGGAGAACAGGGGAGACAGGAGGGAGAACAGACAGGAGGAGACAGGAGGGGAGAACAGAGGAGACAGGAGGAGAACAGGGGAGACAGGAGGAGAACAGGGGAGACAGGAGGGGAGAACGGAGGAGACAGGAGGGGAGAACAGAGGAGACAGGAGGAGAACAGGGGAGACAGAGGGAGAACAGGGAGACAGGAGGGGAGAACAGAGGAGACAGGAGGAGGGGAGACAGAGGGAGACAGAGGAGACAGGGAGGAGAACAGGGGAGACAGGAGGGGAGAACGGAGGAGACAGGAGGGGAGAACAGAGGAGACAGGAGGAGAACAGGGGAGACAGGAGGGGAGAACGGAGGAGACAGGAGGGGAGAACAGAGGAGACAGGAGGAGAACAGGGGAGACAGGAAGGGAGAACAGGGGGAGACAGGAAGGGAGACAGGTGAAAGGGGGTAGGGGTAGCAGGGGAACAAAGGTTATGATAGGATACAATGGAACACTATGATACGGTTTACCAGACCTACATTAAGGCTATTACTGTCTAAAGATAACTGTCAATGTACACTGAGTTTACCAAACATTAAGAACACCTTCCTAATATTTAGTTGTCAATGTACACTGAGTTTACCACTGAGTTTACCAAACATTAAGAACACCTTCCTAATATTTAGTTGTCAATGTACACTGAGTTTACCAAACATTAAGAACACCTTCCTAATATTTAGTTGTCAATGTACACTGAGTTTACCAAACATTAAGAACACCTTCATAATATTCAGTCCTAATACTCCCTTTTATCTACACTGATTGAAGTGGGTTTAACAGGTGTCATCAGTAAGGGATCATATCTTTCACCTGGATTCACCTGGTCAGTCTATGTCATGGAAAGAGCAGGTGTTCTTAATGTTTTGTAACACTCAGTGTATATTTTCTTTTGAGCATACTTATTCCAGAAGCAGGCCTAACAAAGGTCTGGGAAACCAGCTCAATATCAACTGTCAAGTTATACCCACAAAATATCCTTCTGAATGTCCATGTAACTTCTCTTCTCTAGACTCAATCTGGTCAAAGGAGTCAAGGTTGTTTATTTACTATAATTCTTTCACTTCAAACAACTTCAATTACCACAGATGAACTGGACTTGACATTATTGAACTGGACTTGACATTATTGAACTGGACTTGACATTATTGAACTGGACTTGACATTATTGAACTGTACTTGACATTATTGAACTGGACTTGACATTATTGAACTGTGCTTGACATTATTGAACTGGACTTGACATTATTGAACTGGACTTGACATTATTGAACTGTGCTTGACATTATTGAACTGTGCTTGACATTATTGAACTGTACTTGACATTATTGAACTGGACTTGACATTATTGAACTGTGCTTGACATTATTGAACTGTACTTGACATTATTGAACTGTACTTGACATTATTGAACTGGACTTGACATTAATGAACTGGACTTGACATTAATGAACTGGACTTGACATTATTGAACTGGACTTGACATCATTGAACTGGACTTGACATTGTTGAACTGGACTTGACATTATTGAACTGGACTTGACATTATTGAACTGTACTTGACATTATTGAGTGAAAATATTTGACT
>NW_024609138.1:100000-105000 GCF_018296145.1 Oncorhynchus tshawytscha
CAACAGAGATCAACAGAGACAAACAGAGACAAACAGAGACCAACAGAGACCAACAGAGATCAACAGAGACCAACAGAGACCAACAGAGACCAACTAGAGATCAACAGAGATCAACAGAGACCAACTGAGATCAACAGAGATCAACAGCGATCAACAGAGACCAACAGAGACCAACAGACACCAACAGAGATGAACAGAGACCAACAGAGATCAACAGAGATCAACAGAGACCAACAGAGACCAACAGAGACCAACATAGATCAACAGAGACCAACAGAGACCAACAGACACCAACAGAGATGAACAGAGACCAACAGAGATCAACAGAGATCAACAGAGACCAACAGAGACCAACAGAGACCAACAGAGATGAACAGAGATCAGAGATCAACAGAGACCAACAGAGACCAACAGAGACCAACTGAGATCAACAGAGATCAACAGCGATCAACAGAGACCAACAGAGACCAACAGACACCAACAGAGATGAACAGAGACCAACAGAGACCAACAGAGATCCACAAAGACAAACAGAGATCAACAGAGACCAACAGAGATCAACAGAGACTAACAGAGATCAACAGAGACAAACAGAGATCAACAGAGATCAACAAAGACCAACAGAGACAAACAGAGATCAACAGAGACAAACAGAGACAAACAGAGACCAACAGAGATCAACAGAGACCAACAGAGACCAACAGAGATCAACAGAGACCAACAGAGACCAACAGAGACCAACAGAGACCAACTGAGATCAACAGAGATCAACAGAGACCAACAGAGACCAACAGAGACCAACTGAGATCAACAGAGATCAACAGAGACCAACTGAGATCAACAGAGATCAACAGCAATCAACAGAGACCAACAGAGAGACACCAACAGAGATGAACAGAGACCAACAGAGATCAACAGAGACCAACAGAGACCAACAGAGACCAACATAGATCAACAGAGAACAACAGAGACCAACAGACACCAACAGAGATGAACAGAGACCAACAGAGATCAACAGAGACCAACAGAGACCAACATAGATCAACATAGATCAACAGAGATCAACAGAGATCAACAGAGACCAACAGAGACCAACAGACACCAACAGAGATGAACAGAGACCAACAGAGATCAACAGAGATCAACAGAGACCAACAGAGACCAACAGAGACCAACAGAGATCAACAGAGATCAACAGAGACCAACAGACACCAACAGAGATGAACAGAGACCAACAGAGAGAGATCAACAGAGATCAACAGAGACCAACAGAGACCAACAGAGATCAACAGAGATCAACAGAGACCAACAGACACCAACAGAGATGAACAGAGACCAACAGAGATGAACAGAGACCAACAGAGATGAACAGAGACCAACAGAGATCAACAGAGATCAACAGAGACCAACAGAGACCAACGGAGACCAACATAGATCAACAGAGATCAACAAAGACCAACAGAGACCAACAGACACCAACAGAGATGAACAGAGACCAACAGAGATGAACAGAGACCAACAGAGACCAACAGAGATCAACAGAGACCAACAGAGACCAACAGACACCAACAGAGATGAACAGAGACCAACAGAGATCAACAGAGATCAACAGAGACCAACAGAGACCAACAGAGATCAACAGAGATCAACAGAGACCAACAGACACCAACAGAGATGAACAGAGACCAACAGAGATGAACAGAGACCAACAGAGATCAACAGAGATCAACAGAGATCAACAGAGACCAACAGAGCCCAACTGAGATCAACAGAGATCAACAGAGACCAACAGAGACCAACAGACACCAACAGAGATGAACAGAGACCAACAGAGATGAACAGAGACCAACAGAGATCAACAGAGACCAACAGAGACTAACAGAGATCAACAGAGACCAACAGAGATCAACAGAGACAAACAGAGACAAACAGAGACCAACAGAGACCAACAGAGATCAACAGAGACCAACAGAGACAAACAGAGATCTACAGAGACAAACATAGATCAACAGAGACCAACAGAGACCAACTGAGATCAACAGAGATCAACAGAGACCAACAGAGACCAACAGAGACCAAGAGAGACCAACTGAGATCAACAGAGATCAACAGAGACCAACAGAGACCAACAGAGATCCACAGAGATCAACAGAGACCAACAGAGATCAACAGAGATCAACAGAGATCCACAAAGACAAACAGAGATCAACAGAGACCAACAGAGACCAACAGAGATCCACAAAGACAAACAGAGATCAACAGAGACCAACAGAGATCAACAGAGATCAACAGAGATCCACAAAGACAAACAGAGATCAACAGAGATCAACAGAGATCCACAAAGACAAACAGAGATCAACAGAGACCAACAGAGATCAACAGAGACCAACAGAGACCAACAGAGATCAACAGAGATCCACAAAGACAAACAGAGAGAGAGGTGTGTTTGAGACAGACCTTGACAGTTCTTCCCGTCAGTAGAGATCTCAAAGCCGGCGTTACAGACACAGTGGAAGCTCCCCTCAGTGTTCACACACCTTCCGTTGTTACAGATACGACCGTTTGCCACACACTCATCCAGGTCTGAAACACACACAGGACATGATATTCACACCACTCTGTGTTTGTGTATGTGTGTGTGTGTACAGTTGTGTGTGTGTTACCTCTGCACTCGGTCCTGGTAGCAGTAGACTGGAAGCCAGCAGGACACTGGCAGAAGTAGGATCCAGCCGTGTTCACACACTCTCCGTTCACACATGGGTTCCGCGCACACTCATCATCATCTGGAGAGCAAGCACACTCGTAAGAACCAAACTCTGTCCATCTGTCCCTACCACCCTCCCTCCCACCCTTCCCCTCTCTCTCTCTCTCTCTCCCTCTCTCCCTCTCTCCCTCTCACCCTCCTCCCCTCACCCTCCCTCATTCCTCCATCCTCCATCCCTCTCTCCCTCCTCCCCTCACCCTCCTGCCCTTTCCCTCCCCATCCCTCTCTCCCTCTTCCCCTCACCCTCCTGCCCTTTCCCTCCCCATCCCTCTCTCCCTCCTCCCATCCCCTCACCCTCCCTCCCTTTCCCTCCCCATCCCTCTCTCCCTCCTCCCCTCACCCTCCTGCCCTTTCCTCCCCATCCCTCCCTCCATCCTCCATCCCTCTCTCCCTCCTCCCCCACCCTCCTGCCCTTTCCCTCCCCATCCCTCTCTCCCTCCTCCCCTCACCCTCCTGCCCTCTCCCTCCCCCATCCCTCCCTCCATCCTCCATCCTCCATCCCTCTCTCCCTCCTCCCCTCACCCTCCTGCCCTTTCCCTCCCCATCCCTCTCTCCCTCCTCCCCTCACCCTCCTGCCCTTTCCCTCCCCATCCCTCCCTCCATCCTCCATCCCTCTCTCCCTCCTCCCCTCACCCTCCTGCCCTTTCCCTCCCCATCCCTCTCTCCCTCCTCCCCTCACCCTCCTGCCCTTTCCCTCCCCATCCCTCCCTCCATCCTCCATCCCTCTCTCCTCCTCCCCTCACCCCTCCTGCCCTTTCCCTCCCCATCCCTCCTCCATCCTCCATCCCTCTCTCCCTCCTCCCCTCACCCTCCTGCCCTTTCCCTCCCCATCCCTCCCTCCATCCTCCATCCCTCTCCCTCCTACCCTCACCCCCTGCCCTTTCCCTCCCCATCCCTCTCTCCCTCCTCCCCTCACCCTCCTGCCCTTTCCCTCCCCATCCCTCCCTCCATCCTCCATCCCTCTCTCCCTCCTCCCCTCACCCTCCTTCCCTTTCCCTCCCCATCCCTCCCTCCATCCTCCATCCCTCTCTCCCTCCTCCCCTTCCCCTCCTGCCTTCTCCCTCCCTCATTCCTCCATCCTCCATCCCTCTCTCCCTCCTCCCCTCACCCTCCTGCCCTCTCCCTCCCCATCCCTCTCTCCCTCCTCCATCGATCCATCCCTCACCGATACACTCTCCTCGTGAGTCTAGTCTGAAGCCCATGTTACAGTCACAGCGGTAGCTTCAGGGAGGGGACACAGCGGCCGTTCAGACACAGGTTCCTGTATACCGCACACATGTTAGTAATGCTGGTACTGATGTTCTGGGTCTGGATGACTGGAGGGGAGATGTAGGAGAGAGGAGTAAGGAGAGAGAGGGAGAGGATGAGGGAGAGGGATGTAGAGGGAGAGGGGAAGGAGAGAGAAGGAGAGAGAGAGGGAGAGGATATAGTGGGGAGAGGGGGGAAAGGAGAGGGGAGAGGATGAGGGACAGGGATGTAGAGGGAGAGGGGAAAGGGAGAGAGAAGGAGAGAGAGGGAGAGGGATATAGTGGGGAGAGGGGGAAAAGAGAGGAGAGGGATAGGAGTGGGGAGAGAGGGGAGAGGGATATAGTGGGAAGAGGGGGAGGGAGAGGATGAGGGAGAGGGATGTAGAGGGGAGAGGGGAAAGGAGAGAGAAGGAGAGAGAGGGAGAGGGATATAGTGGGAGAGGGGGAAAGGAGAGAGAGGGAGAGGATGAGGGGAGAGGGATGTAGAGGGGAGAGGGGAAAGGAGAGAGAAGGAGAGAGAGGGAGAGGGATATAGTGGGGAGAGGGGGAAAGGAGAGAGAGAGGAGAGGATGAGGGACAGGGATGTAGAGGGGAGAGGGGGAAGGAGGAGAGGGAGGGAGAGGGATGTAGAGGGGGAGAGGGGGAATAGTGGGAGAGGGGAAAGGAGAGAGAGGGAGGGAGAGGGATGTATAGGGGAGAGGGGGAAAGGAGAGGGAGGGAGAGGATGAGGGAGAGGGATGTAGAGGGGAGAGGGGGAGGAGAGGGAGGAGAGGGGGAGGGGAGGGATGAGAAGGAGAGGGGAAAAGGAGAGGGATGGAGAGGATGAGGATGAGGGATGTAGTGGGGAGAGGGGGAAAGGAGAGAGGGAGAGGGAGAGAAAAAGGGGGTGAGAGACAGAAAGAGGGTTACCACATTACCACATTCATAGTCATAAGAGACACTTCATTACACATGCACCTCTAGTAATTATGTTGACCCACTACTGAAGG
>NW_024609138.1:110000-113024 GCF_018296145.1 Oncorhynchus tshawytscha
CTAAAACCCCAAACAGCAAGCAATGCAGGTGTAGAAGCATGGTGGCTAGGAAAACTCCCTAGAAAGGCCAGAACCTAGAGAGGAACCAGGCTATGAGGGGCTATGAGGGTGGCCAGTCCTCTTCTGGCTGTGCCGGGTAGAGATTATAACAGAACATGGCCAAGATGTTCAAATGTTCCTAGATGACCAGCAGGGTCAAATAATAATAATCACAGTGGTTGTCGAGGGTGCAACAGGTCAGCACCTCAGGAGTAAATGTATTTGAACCCAGGTCTGCATAACTCTGCTAGGACGACCAGGTCTGCATTCTGTACCACTCTGCTAGGACGACCATAGATGAATGTGTCTGCATTCTGTACCACTCTGCTAGGACGACCATAGATGAATGTGTCTGCATTCTGTACCACTCTGCTAGGACGACCATAGATGAATGTGTCTGCATTCTGTACCACATTCTGCTAGGACGACCATAGATGAATGTGTCTGCATTCTGTACCACTCTGCTAGGACGACCATAGATGAATGTGTCTGCATTCTGTACCACTCTGCTAGATGAATGTGTCTGCGGGACAACCATAGATGAATGTGTCTGCATTCTGTACCACTCTGCTAGGACGACCATAGATGAATGTGTCTGCATTCTGTACCACTCTGCTAGTACGACCATAGATGAATGTGTCTGCATTCTGTACCACTCTGCTAGGACGACCATAGATGAATGTGTCTGCATTCTGTACCACCACTCTGCATTCTGTACCACTCTGGACGACCATAGATGAATGTGTCTGCATTCTGTACCACTCTGCTAGGACGACCATAGATGAATGTGTCTGCATTCTGTACCACTCTGCTAGTACGACCATAGATGAATGTGTCTGCATTCTGCTCTGCTAGGACGACCATAGATGAATGTGTCTGCATTCTGTACCACTCTGCTAGGACGACCATAGATGAATGTGTCTGCATTCTGTACCACTCTGCTAGGACGACCATAGATGAATGTGTCTGCATTCTGTACCACTCTGCTAGTACGACCATAGATGAATGTGTCTCTATTCAGCCCTCACCAAGGGTAGGTCCTCACACTGACATGAAGAGAGTTAGATCTGTAGTTCAATCTGCTCCTTTAAATGTACATTAAACCAGATGAAGTCTGCTCTGATTCAATTCAATCAAATCAAATGAAATGGCTTAGAGAAAGTAGAGAGCAGGTTTGATTTAATGAGGGATAATGTCAGAGTAGTGTATGGAGGTAGTGATGTAGGGGATGTGTGTGGTCTGTTCCCTACACTGATCATTATAACATCCTGACTGACGCTGCAACAACCACAACTCATCCCAAACGCCTTTCAACTCTGGCTTTTACCGGATACAATTAGGAAATGTCAAACTAACAGATATTTGAAATCCCAGTCTGGGTGACAGGGAGAAATGAAAGAAGTACATTGTATCTAGTATATGTGACACAGTAGCCCTGAGGTCGTTCAGAGTGAACACTAACTGTATGCTGAATAAACATATTCCTTATACTGAGTAAAGTTGACTTCTTACACTGAATATTTGCTTCTGACAAAATATGACCTTTAAATGACCTTTAAATGTTCTGATATACATGTAAGTATGAGTCTGAGTCTGACTTGTGTGTGTGTGTGTGTGCGCGCGCATGTGTGTGTGTGTGTGCGCGCATGTGTGTGTGTGTGTGTGTGTGTGTGTGTGTGTGTGTGTGCGTGCGTGTGTGTGTGCGTGTGTGTGTGTGTGGTCTTACCTTCACATTTCTGTGTGATCTCATTGAACTTGTGTCCAGCAGGACATTTACACTGGAAGGATCCCACAGTGTTGATACAGTTCCCACCCTGACACAGACCTGGGATGGCCTGGCACTCATCCACATCTACACACAGAACACACTGTTAGCAACACAGTATACACACATATGTTTACTTTACTATCCTTGTGGAGACCAAACAATGTATTCCCAATCAAAACCCTGTTTTTACTAACCCTAACACTTAACCTAACTCTAACCCCAAACTCTAACCCTAAACCTAACCCCTAACCCTATCCCTAATTCTAACCCTAACTGGCCTAACCCCAAACTCTAACCCTAACATAACCTAACTCTAACCCCAAACTCTAACCCTAAACCTAACCCCTAACCCTAACCCTAATTCTTACCCTTTCCTAATCCCTAATTTCCCAATCTCTAACCCTAATCCCTAACCCCTAACCCTATCCCTAATTCTAACCCTAATCCTAAACCCTCAACCCTTACCCTAACCCTACCCCCTAACCCTAACCCTATCCTAATTCTTACCCTAACCCTAACCCTAAACCTAATCCCTAACCCCAAACTCTAACCCTAAACCTGATCCCAACCCCTCCCTAATTCTGGCCTAACCCTAAACCAAACCCCTAACCCTATGCCTAACCCTGTGCCTGGCCTAACCCTAACCCTGACCCCTAACCCTATCCCTGGTTCTAACCCCTCAACCGCGGTTCTAACCTGGCAACCCTTACCCCCTAACCCTATCCCTAATTTTGGCCTAACCCTAACCCTAACCCTAACCCTAACCCTAGGACTGGTCCCCATAAGGTTAGTAAAACCAAAACAAACACACACGCTCACACATCCCCACATACTCACCTACCCACATACACCCACACTCATACTGTACACCCACACACCCACACTCATACACCTGCCCACATACACCCACACCTTACACCCACACTCACACCCACCCATACACCCGCCACCTCATACAAATGAACAGAATACACAGTCCGTCCCAGTGCATGAGAGCAGGTGGAGATCAGTCTCAGTGAGTGTAGAGCAGGGTGGAGATCGTCCCAGTGAGTGTAGAGCAGGGTGGAGATCGTCTCAGTGAGTGTAGAGCAGGGTGGAGATCGTCCCAGTGAGTGTAGAGCAGGGTGGAGATCGTCTCAATGAGTGTAGAGCAGGGTGGAGATCGTCCCAGTGAGTGTAGAGCAGGGAGCAATACGTAACTGAACGAAAGGGCTACC
>NW_024609139.1:0-113305 GCF_018296145.1 Oncorhynchus tshawytscha
ACAACAAAGATCTCAGAGGGACGTTATGATTGGTGCCAATTGGTGCATAAATTAAACACCAATTTATGCACCACGGTGAAACGACCAGTTTGGAACCAATATACACAGGCAGTTAGGAAAGCAAAGGCTAGCTTTTTCAAATAGAAATTTTCAACCTGTAGCACAAACTCCAAAATGTTCTGGGACACTGTAAAGTCCATGGAGAATAAGGGCATCTCCTCCCAACTACCCACTGCACTGAGGCTAGGAAACACTGTCACCACCGATAAATATACGATAATCGAGAATTTCAATAAGCCTTTTTCTAAACCTACCCTGGTCTATAGCCCTGCACCCCAACAGCAACTTGCCCAAGCCTCCCCCATTTCCCCTTCACCCAAATCCAGATTTTTTATGTTCTGAAAGAGCTGCAAAATCTGGACCCCTACAAATCAGCCGGGCTAGACAATCTGGACCCTAATCTTTCTAAATTATATGCCACAATTGTTGCAACCCCTATTACTGGCCTGTTCAACCTCTCTTTTGTATCGTCTGAGATCCCTAAAGATTGGAAAGCTGCCGCGGTCATCCCCCTCTTCAAAGGGGGAGATACTCTAGACCCAAACTGCAGACCTATATCTATTCTACCCTGCCTATCTAAGGACTTCGAAAGCCAAGTTAACAAACAGTTCACTGACCATTTCGAATCCCACAGCACCTTCTCCGCTATACAATCTGGTTTCCGAGCTGGCCATGGGTGCACCTCAGCCACGCTCAAGGTCCTAAACGATATCATAACCGCCATCGATAAGAGAATACTGTGCAGCCGTATTCATCGACCTGGCCAAGGCTTTCGACTCTGTCAATCACCACATTCTTATCGGCAGACTCAACAGCCTTAGTTTCTCTAATGACTGCCTCGCCTGGGTCACCAACTACTTCTCAGATAGAGTTCAGTGTGTCAAATCGGAGGGCCTGTTGTCCGGACCTCTGGCAGTCTCTATGGGGGTGCCACAATTCTCAGGCCGACTCTTTTCTCTGTATACATCAATGATGTCGCTCTTTCTGCTGGTGATTCTCTGATCCACCTCTACGCAGACAATATCATTCTGTATACTTCTGGCCCTACTTTGGACACTGTGTTAACAAACCTCCAGACGAGCTTCAATGCCATACAACACTCCTTCCGTGGCCTCCAACTGCTCTTACATGCAAGTAAAACTAAATGTATGCTCTTTAACCGATTGCTGCCCGCACCCACCTGTCTAGCATCACTACTATGGATGGTTCTGACTTAGAATACGTGGACAACTACAAATACCTAGGTGTCTGGTTAGACTGTAAACTCTCCTTCCAGACTCACATTAAGCATCTCCAAACCCAAATTAAATCAAGAATCGGCTTTCTATTTCGCAACAAAGCATCCTTCACTCATGCAGCCAAACATACCCTCGTAAAACTGATTATCCTACTGAACCTTGACTTCGGCGATGTCATTTACAAAATAGCCTCCAACCCTCTACTCAGCAAATTGGATGTAGTCTATCACAGTGCAATCCGATATGTCACCAAAGCCCCATATACTACCCACCACTGCGACCTGTATGCTCTCGTTTGCTGGCCCTCGCTTCATATTTGTCACCAAACCCACTGGCTCCAGGTCATCTATAAGTCTTTGCTAGGTAAAGCCCCGCCTTACCTCAGCTCACTGGTTACCATTGCAGCACCCACCCGTAGCACGCGCTCCAGAAGGGTTATTTCACCGGTCATCCCCAAAGCCAACTCCTCCTTTGGCCGCCTTTCCTTCCAGTTCTCTGCTGCCAATGACTGGAACGAATTGTAAAAAATCACTGAAGCTGGAGTCGTTTATATCTCCCTCACTAACTTTAAGCATCAGCTGTCATAGCAGCTTACCAAACATTACACCTGTACACAGCCCATCTGTAAATAGCCCACCCATTCCCATATTGTTATTTATTTTTTGCTCCTTTGCACCCCAGTATCTCGACTTGCATATTTATCTTCTGAACATCTATCACTCCAGTGTTTAATTGCTAAATTGTAAATATTTCGCCACTATGGCCGATTTATTGCCTTACCTTCCTAATCTTACTACATTTACACACACGGTATATAGACATACCTATTGTGTTATTGACTCTGTACGATTGTTTTTCCCATGTGTAACTGTGTGTTGTTTGTGTCGCACTGCTTTGCTTTATCTTGGCCAGGTCGCAGTTGTAAATGAGAACTTGTAAATGAGAACTCTCAACTCGCCTACCTGGTTCAATAAATGTGAAATAAAAAATAAAAATACTTTTCCAGGCGGCCATGATGGCTGAGGAGCTGAAGAAGGAGCAGGACACCAGCTCTCACCTGGAGAGGATGAAGAAGAACCTGGAGGTCACAGTCAAGGACCTGCAGCACCGCCTGGATGAGGCTGAGAATCTGGCCATGAAGGGAGGCAAGAAGCAGCTCCAGAAACTGGAGTCCAGGGTGAGATACCTGCAGGGTGGATTAGGGTGGATTGAAAGACTGATTGCTGGAAAAGTATTTGATAATGTAAAATACACAGGAGAATTATGTAATGACTTTCTCTCATTAACCCACCTAGAACAGGAGTTCCCAAATGTCTTTGCATCAGGGACCCCTTCATAATATCAGAACCCAACTCTTACTTTAGAGTGAGATATAAATATTATCCACACAGTTTTACTATGACTTCAGCAGTGCATGGTCAGACTAATCAGGTCTTGGCCCCTGGGAAAGAACATTTGACAGTCCCCTCTCTTGGCATCAGAGGGAATATTTTCCAGTTTTAAAGCATAAATTACAGTGCAATTATGTTCAGAATAAAATCATTGGGAATATTTTACTGTTATGTTATGGAGTTGAGAAGAATTGGAGCCAAGACCTTCAAATAAAGTCAAGATATACAAATGTATTTATCTAGTTGTTTCATTTAAGCTTGGCGAACTTCGCGAGCCCCAATAACAGAAGCAAACTCGTAACATTAAAACAGACGAGTGGCGGCCTCTATTGGCCATACTGATACTGCAACGTACACCGCTAAATGCATGACAAAATCGATCAAATCAAAAAAAGAGTCCTATATATTATAACTACAAGAAGAATTATTATTATTTTTTTTTTTACAATTGTTGGAATAATGTGCCGACCAGTATCCCTGTGAGCCTCCCAGGCCCATGTTGAACATCTAAGGGTTAAGAACATAAACAGTGGATTAATAATATAACATTGTATTGTATTCTAATCTTGTTAATAATATTACATTGTATTGTATTCTAATCTTGTTAATAATATTACATTGTATTGTATTGGACCTTCTAATCTTGTTAATAATATTACATTGTATTGTATTGGACCTTCTAATCTTGTTAATAATATTACATTGTATTGTATTGGACCTTCTAATCTTGTTCCACAGATCCTTGGTAGTTTCATCTGTTGTTGCTAGCAATATTCATGAACAAATTTAAGTGTAAATTCCACTTTGGGAACCACTTGGAAAAGTACATTATGAAAGACAACAATTGTGCCTCCTTGACTGGGTAGAAGACTATACCTCTGTTTTACAAAGATTTGTTTCACCACCTCAAATGCCCAAATGTGTTTGTTCCACAAAGGTGCGTGAGCTCGAGACTGAGGTGGAGGCCGAGCAGAGAAGAGGTGTAGATGCTGTCAAGGGAGTCCGCAAGTATGAGCGCAGAGTCAAGGAGCTCACTTACCAGGTAAGAGAAAGTGTATTCTTCACACACTTGACACTAACAATGACAGGTTTGTGTATAAAACTATACTGACATTGATTCTTTGATCTTCTCCCACAGACTGAGGAGGATAAGAAGAACGTTAGCAGACTTCAGGACCTGGTAGATAAGCTGCAGATGAAAGTGAAGGCCTACAAGAGGCATTCTGAGGAAGCGGTGAGTCACTGACAAAACTGTTGCTACAGCAACAACACATCAGTCAACAATGACAATTGACAGTGCAAGTAAATGCTGATGAAATGATGCACATTTCTAAATGCCTCCTATTCGTTACCAACTTAAAGGAGGTGGGGTTGAATATGAATTTGCTGCACTGGGGGCTGGTCTAGTGATCGTGCTGGAGGCAGTGGTTTGATCCCCTGTTCTGCCACTCACTTCCTCTGCTGTATCCTCTAGCTCCCTGTATACATACATTGTTATCCTAAATCTTGTATTTTATTTTTAAATATCTTTAAAAACAGAACATTAATTTGCTGCCTGAAGCTTCAAACTTTAAATGCTGATGTTCTGCTCTCCCTCTCCTTTCCTCACCCAGGAGGAAGCAGCAAACCAGCACATGTCTAAGTTCAGGAAGGTTCAGCATGAGCTGGAGGAGGCTGAGGAGCGTGCTGACATCGCTGAGACTCAGGTCAACAAGCTCAGAGCCAAGACCCGTGACTCTGGAAAGGTACAGAACTGCTGCTAAACCTATACCTGACACATGTTCAGATATGACCACATCAACAACACCTATGATTCAGTCTTCACAGAGGTCAATACTGACCTTTTACACTGGTTCAGCTGTATTTAAGATCACCAAGCAGCACATTTCAGGAAGGGCTAAAAATGAAAGGTTAATTCTGTTGGTACTTCAAAATGGAAAATCCAAACTGAGCACTGAGCACTAAATGCTTGATATATTATATTCTATCCAAATCTATCCATATATTTATCATGTTCATTATTATTACTGATCCATTATATTCTATCCATATATTTATCATGTTCATTATTATTACTGATCCATTATATTCTATCCATATATTTATCATGTTCATTATTATTACTGATCCATTATATTCTATCCATATATTTATCATGTTCATTATTATTACTGATCCATTATATTCTATCCATATATTTATCATATTCATTGTTATTATTGATCCATTATATTATTTCGTTCTTCTTACAGGGAAAAGAAGTTGCTGAATAAACAAGACCAAAGTATTGAAGATCAAAGTCTTACCATTTTCCTGTGATGCATAAAATATGATTTTCATGGTGAAATGTTGAGCATTGATTAAAAACATGTGGATCTACATACACTTCCTTTGTGACTGTGGACTTATTACTCAGCAAACAGCTTTTAATACCATAAAAATATTGTACTTTAATTAAAGGAGCAATTTGGGATTCCAACAACAGAAAAGCCTGGGGCGGCAGGGTAGCCTAGTGGTTAGAGCGTTGGATTAGGAACCGGAAGGTTGCAAGTTCAAACCCCTGAGCTGACAAGGTACAAATCTGTCGTTCTGCCCCTGAACAGGCAGTTAACCCACTGTTCCTAGGCTGTCATTGAAAATAATAATTTTTCTTAACTGATCTTGCCTAGTTAAATAAAGGTAAAATAAATTAAATTAAAAAAAATCAGCTGAGGGATTAGAATGGAGAAATGTAACCACTCAAATTCATTGACTGAGCTATGGATGTAAGGACTGACCAGCTAAACATCAAAATTATAGTTTTAACCATTTACACTGAGGGGAATTGACCTATATGGACAGGCCCAAATGTAAATGTTTCTAAAAATAAAAATACATGAGAAGAATATGCATAACCATGGTAGCAAAAGGGATCACTATATATTATTATTCCTTCTCTTTTAGCCAGGTAAATACTTGTTCCAATATTCCACAGCCGAGGGCTGTATCCCGGCACTCCATGTTGTGTCATGTTTAAGAACAGTCTTTGGCCGTGGTATATTGGCCATATACCACACCCCCTCATGCCTTATAGCTTAAATATATCATGAGCATTCAACAGCAGATTGGGTCAGGAACCAGACAGTTGAACCACATCATTTATATGTAGGTACATATGGAACCAGACAGTTGAACCACGTCATTTATATGTAGGTACATATGGAACCAGACAGTTGAACCACGTCATTTATATGTAGGTACATATGGAACAGACAGTTGAACCACATCACTTATATGTAGGTACATATGGAACAGACTCATGAACCAAACAGTTGAACCATGTCATTTGGATGTGGTAGAAAGTGATTCAGAAGAATCAGAATCAAAATGTGATTCAGCACCAGAGGTCACGGTTGCAGGTGTTTACAACAAAGCAAGATCAATGTGTTACCCAGCTAACTTGCCTAAATATTCAGAAATAACATGTTTTATAGAAATATATAAAGTGCATGGCATAATAAAACAACCAAAAACACATATCTAAGTTTAGCTTTCTTAATGAACCAGAACATCAATAGTTATTTCTGGTTGCTTATCAAAGTTAGAGCGCTAACTCATTGTTCCTGCTATGTAGCAGACCCTTCTGGGCTGCATTCAGGAGGACACGTTGGACAACCTTCAGATAGAAATGTGTTTGGTAGAACAAACATGCCTCTCTGGCATGTATAACAGTAGTTCAGAGTGGTCTATAGTGGATAAGTTGTGGTTCAGAGGGGTCTACAGTGGTCTGAAGTAGTTCAGAGTGGTCTATGGAAGTTCAGAATGGTCTAAAGAGGTCTGTAGTAGTTCAGAGTGGTCTGTAGTTGTTCAGAGTGGTCTATAGTGGTCTGTAGTTGTTCAGAGTGGTCTATAGTTGTTCAGAGTGGTCTAAAGTGGTCTGTAGTTGTTCAGAGTGGTCTATAGTAGTTCAGAGTGGTCTATAGTGGTCTCTAGTTGTTCAGAGTGGTCTATAGTGGTCTCTAGTTGTTCAGAGTGGTCTATAGTGGTCTCTAGTTGTTCAGAGTCGTCTAAAGTGGTCTGTAGTTGTTCAGAGTGGTCTATAGTCGTTCAGAGTGGTCTATAGTGGTCTGTAGCGGTGTAAGCAGACGTCTCCATTGAGGTGTGCCGTCAAGACAGTTCCCTGCGCCCCCCAACGGGCGAGCTGACACCCCAGCTCTGGGAACCAGACCCCCTGCTGGCCCTGACGCCCCCCAAGCTGCCACACACACACAGAGCCGGACCGGAAAACCCCAACCACACTGGATCCATGGACATCAACCTCCACCAGCCTAGGGAGAGAACACACACACAGAATAAACACACACCCACAAACGAGAGAGAGGTTAACACACAATTCCCTCTTCCTGCCAACTCTCCCTTTCCTCCTCCCCCTCTCACCTCTCGGTGCAGGCTTTGGGGAGGCCTAGTCTGGTTGCCAGGGCGACGGTACCAGTCAGAGGGTTGGTGGCGACCAGCGAGAACAGAGCCCCTCCCTCTTCCTCTTCCACAGCACACAGGGACGGGTGTTGTAACAGGACAAACAGCACCCCCTGTAGGACGATTGGGGACATGACAAATCTAAATTCATTCAAAGTGTATTTCTCCAGGTCTCAACACACTGCACAAAAAAACTTTAAAAAACAAGAAACAACCAATAAAACAGGACAACATCATGACTGTACATACCATCACTATATCTACAAAGGTACCCCAGCACATTGACTTGGTACCGGTTCCCCCTGTATTTAGCCTCGTTATTGTTATGTAAATGTGCTGTTTTACTTTGATTGATTAGATTTTTTTTTTTTTAACTTTAGTTTATTTAGTAAATATTTGTATTAACTATTTCTTGAACAGCATTATTGGTTAAGGGCTTGTAAGTAAGCATTTCACGGTAAGATCTACACACCTGTTGTATTCGGCGTATGTCACAAATACAATTTGAGTTACACATCGACTGTCTCAATTCTCTGTACTCTCACAATACACTTGTTCACTTCCCTTCATGGATTTAGAAGGAAAGTAGTGGACACTCCCTCTAAACCCATGGATGGGTTGTGGACAGTAGTGGACACTCCCTCTAAACCCATGGATGGGTTATGGACAGTAGTGGACACTCCCTCTAAACCCATGGATGGGTTATGGACAGTAGTGGACACTCCCTCTAACCCATGGATGGGTTATGGACAGTAGTGGACACTCCCTAAACCCATGGAGTGGACACTCCCTCTAAACCCATGGATGGGTTATGGACAGTAGTGGACACTCCCTCTAAACCCATGGATGGGTTAGTGGACAGTAGTGGACACTCCCTCTAAACCCATGGATGGGTTATGGACAGTAGTGGACACTCCCTCTAAACCCATGGATGGGTTGTGGACAGTAGTGGACACTCCCTCTAAACCCATGGATGGGTTGTGGACAGTAGTGGACACTCCCTCTAAACCCATGGATGGGTTGTGGACAGTAGTGGACACTCCCTCTAAACCCATGGATGGGTTGTGGACAGTAGTGGACACTCCCTCTAAACCCATGGATGGGTTATGGACAGTAGTGGACACTCCCTCTAAACCCATGGATGGGTTATGGACAGTAGTGGACAAACCCATGGATGGGTTATGGACAGTAGTGGACACTCCCTCTAAACCCATGGATGGGTTATGGACAGTAGTGGACACTCCCTCTAAACCCATGGATGGGTTATGGACAGTAGTGGACACTCCCTCTAAACCCATGGATGGGTTATGGACAGTAGTGGACACTCCCTCTAAAAACCCATGGATGGGTTAACAGTAGTGGACACTCCCTCTAAACTCCATGGATGGGTTGGATGGACAGTAGTGGACACTCCCTCTAAACCCATGGATGGGTTATGGACAGTAGTGGACACTCCCTCTAAACCCATGGATGGGTTATGGACAGTAGTGGACACTCCCTCTAAACCCATGGATGGGTTATGGACAGTAGTGGACACTCCCTCTAAACCCATGGATGGGTTATGGACAGTAGTGGACACTCCCTCTAAACCCATGGATGGGTTATGGACAGTAGTGGACACTCCTCTAACCCATGGATGGGTTATGGACAGTAGTGGACACTCCTCTAAACCCATGGATGGGTTATGGACAGTAGTGGACACTCCCTCTAACCCATGGATGGGTTATGGACAGTAGTGGACACTCCATCTAACCCATGGATGGGTTATGGACAGTAGTGGACACTCCATCTAACCCATGGATGGGTTATGGACAGTAGTGGACACTCCATCTAACCCATGGATGGGTTATGGACAGTAGTGGACACTCCATCTAACCCATGGATGGGTTATGGACAGTAGTGGACACTCCCTCTAACCCATGGATGGGTTATGGACAGTAGTGGACACTCCTCTAAACCCATGGATGGGTTATGGACAGTAGTGGACACTCCCTCTAAACCCATGGATGGGTTATGGACAGTAGTGGACACTCCCTCTAAACCCATGGATGGGTTATGGACAGTAGTGGACACTCCCTCTAACCCATGGATGGGTTATGGACAGTAGTGGACACTCCCTCTAACCCATGGATGGGTTATGGACAGTAGTGGACACTCCCTCTAAACCCATGGATGGGTTATGGACAGTAGTGGACACTCCCTCTAAACCCATGGATGGGTTATGGACAGTAGTGGACACTCCCTCTAAACCCATGGATGGGTTATGGACAGTAGTGGACACTCCCTCTAAACCCATGGATGGGTTATGGACAGTAGTGGACACTCCCTCTAAACCCATGGATGGGTTATGGACAGTAGTGGACACTCTAAAACCCATGGATGGGTTATGGACAGTAGTTTCTGGACACTCCCTCTCGCGGAACCCATGGATGTAATGATCCAGGGTCTTTCCACCCCTGCTGCAAACCCATGGATGGGTTATGGACAGTAGTGGACACTCCCTCTAAACCCATGGATGGGTTATGGACAGTAGTGGACACTCCCTCTAACCCATGGATGGGTTATGGACAGTAGTGGACACTCCCTCTAACCCATGGATGGGTTATGGACAGTAGTGGACACTCCTCTAAACCCATGGATGGGTTATGGACAGTAGTGGACACTCCCTCTAAACCCATGGATGGGTTATGGACAGTAGTGGACACTCCATCTAACCCATGGATGGGTTATGGACAGTAGTGGACACTCCCTCTAAACCCATGGATGGGTTATGGACAGTAGTGGACACTCCTCTAAACCCATGGATGGGTTATGGACAGTAGTGGACACTCCATCTAACCCATGGATGGGTTATGGACAGTAGTGGACACTCCCTCTAACCCATGGATGGGTTATGGACAGTAGTGGACACTCCCTCTAACCCATGGATGGGTTATGGACAGTAGTGGACACTCCCTCTAACCCATGGATGGGTTATGGACAGTAGTGGACACTCCCTCTAACCCATGGATGGGTTATGGACAGTAGTGGACACTCCCTCTAACCCATGGATGGGTTATGGACAGTAGTGGACACTCCCTCTAAACCCATGGATGGGTTATGGACAGTAGTGGACACTCCCTCTAAACCCATGGATGGGTTATGGACAGTAGTGGACACTCCCTCTAAACCCATGGATGGGTTATGGACAGTAGTGGACACTCCCTCTAAACCCATGGATGGGTTATGGACAGTAATGCTTTAAATGTGTGTGGGAGAGAGTGCACATAGAGAAAGGGCAGAGAATTGGGTGGTTTGGGACGCGGACACTGGGAGGTTTCGTAGGATGGAGTGGGACATGACAACCTCATCACTATTCAGTCAAGGTGGGTGGAGGCTGTTGGTTAGACATGGGGAATGACATGGTGAGAACACAAACACACAAAGATCAGAAACTCTCCCGTGTCCTGTGGGTTCTCTCACACATTATAGTAGGAACGAACACACTCTTTCTGGTACAGATACTACACACACACGCACGCACACTCACGCAGAGGGAGTATCCTCGGAGGCAGGTCGTATCCGTGAAACCATCTCCCAGATTGATGCTCCGCAGCAGCTGCCCCGTCGTCACGTTCCTGACACACACACACACACACACACGCACGCAGTTAACGGAGAAAATTCTCATTCAACTGTAAACAGGTTTGAGAAGGCATTTAGCAGATGCTCTTATCCAGAGAGAGACTTACAGTCAATGAATTCCACTAAGATAGGTGAGACAAGCACACATTAGTCATTGGAAGTAAAAGCTTTCCTTGATAAAGCAGCTGTCTACAAAACCAGTGCAAAGTGTCTTTGAAAACCTTTCAATTAGAGCATCCTGGTCCCGGGGACCTAAAGAGATGTTTTTGCCCCAGAACGACACCACTTATTCAAATAACCACAAGGGTGCCACCGTTTAGGTCCCCAGCACCAGGAAGCACTGAATTAGCTACGTTCTTTTGCTCACCACAGAACAACATGTCCTCCGTGGGTTGAGCCAATCAGAGCGTCAGTCTGTCCCTCCACCGCCGCCACGGTATGCACGCGCTCAGTAGGACAGACCAAAGACAGGCAGGCCTGCAGCCTGAGAGAGGTCAGAAAGACAGAGATAGAGTACACACACACACACACAGCATTAACAATGCCAGATGAGAGAAGACCCTGGTCACCCATGGTTACCTACCTGCCATCCTGTGTCAGTGTGTAGACCTGCAGCGGGGTTGTGGCGACAGAGTAGGAGGAGCTAACCAGCCTTCGGTTGGACATGCCCACCACCATGTGGATCTCCCCCTCACACAGCACTGCCTGGGACAGACTGGAGCAGCACAGTACCCTACACACACAGAGATACATGTGCACAGACACACACACACACACACACACACAGAAAAACATGTGCACAGACACACACACACACACAGAGATACATGTGCACAGACAGACACACATATTAATAGAAACATTTACAGACGCATGAACACAGAGACTGACAAGCAAAGAAGAGGGAGAGAGGAGAAAGAAGAACAGGGAGGGATGGGGGAGTGGTAGCAGTATGTGTGTGGGGGAGTGGTAGCAGTATGTGTGTGTGGGGGAGTGGTAGCAGTATGTGTGTGTGTGGGGGAGTGGTAGCAGTATGTGTGTGTGTGTGTGGGGAGTGGTAGCAGTATGTGTGTGGGATGGGGAGTGGTAGCAGTATGTGTGTGGGATGGGAGTGGTAGCAGTATGTGTGTGTGTGGGGGAGTGGTAGCAGTATGTGTGTGTGGTGGGGAGTGGTAGCAGTATGTGTGTGTGGGGGAGTGGTAGCAGTATGTGTGTGTGGGGGAGTGGTAGCAGTATGTGTGTGTGGGGGGAGTGGTAGCAGTATGTGTGTGTGTGGGGGATGTGGTAGCAGTATGTGTGTGTGTGGGGAGTGGTAGCAGTATGTGTGTGTGTGGGGGAGTGGTAGCAGTATGTGTGTGTGGGGGGAGTGGTAGCAGTATGTGTGTGGGATGGGGAGTGGTAGCAGTATGTGTGTGGGATGGGAGTGGTAGCAGTATGTGTGTGGGTGGGGGAGTGGTAGCAGTATGTGTGTGGGTGGGGGAGTGGTAGCAGTATGTGTGTGGTGGGGGAGTGGTAGCAGTATGTGTGTGGGGGGGAGTGGTAGCAGTATGTGTGTGGTGGGGGAGTGGTAGCAGTATGTGTGTGGGGTGGGGAGTGGTAGCAGTATGTGTGTGTGTGTGGGAGTGGTAGCAGTATGTGTGTGGGGTGGGGAGTGGTAGCAGTATGTGTGTGGTGGTGGGGGAGTGGTAGCAGTATGTGTGTGGGGTGGGGGAGTGGTAGCAGTATGTGTGTGGGGTGGGGGAGTGGTAGCAGTATGTGTGTGGGGTGGGGGAGTGGTAGCAGTATGTGTGTGGGGTGGGGGAGTGGTAGCAGTATGTGTGTGGGGTGGGGAGTGGTAGCAGTATGTGTGTGGGGTGGGGAGTGGTAGCAGTATGTGTGTGGGGTGGGGAGTGGTAGCAGTATGTGTGTGTGGGGGGGAGTGGTAGCAGTATGTGTGTGGGTGGGGGAGTGGTAGCAGTATGTGTGTGGGGTGGGGAGTGGTAGCAGTATGTGTGTGGGGTGGGGAGTGGTAGCAGTATGTGTGTGGGGTGGGGGAGTGGTAGCAGTATGTGTGTGGGGTGGGGAGTGGTAGCAGTATGTGTGTGGGGTGGGGAGTGGTAGCAGTATGTGTGTGTGGGGGAGTGGTAGCAGTATGTGTGTGTGTGGGGGAGTGGTAGCAGTATGTGTGTGGGGTGGGGAGTGGTAGCAGTATGTGTGTGTGGGTGGGGGAGTGGTAGCAGTATGTGTGTGGGGTGGGGGAGTGGTAGCAGTATGTGTGTGGGGTGGGGGAGTGGTAGCAGTATGTGTGTGGGGTGGGGAGTGGTAGCAGTATGTGTGTGGGGTGGAGTGGTAGCAGTATGTGTGGGTGGGGGAGTGGTAGCAGTATGTGTGTTTGGTGGGGAGTGGTAGCAGTATGTGTGTGGGTGGGGGAGTGGTAGCAGTATGTGTGTGTGGTGGGGAGTGGTAGCAGTATGTGTGTGGGGTGGGGGAGTGGTAGCAGTATGTGTGTGGGTGGGGGAGTGGTAGCAGTATGTGTGTGTGTGGGGAGTGGTAGCAGTATGTGTGTGGGTGGGGGAGTGGTAGCAGTATGTGTGTGGGGTGGGGGAGTGGTAGCAGTATGTGTGTGGGTGGGGGAGTGGTAGCAGTATGTGTGTGTGTGGGGGAGTGGTAGCAGTATGTGTGTGTGTGGGGGAGTGGTAGCAGTATGTGTGTGTGTGGGGTGGGGAGTGGTAGCAGTATGTGTGTGGGATGGGGGAGTGGTAGCAGTATGTGTGTGGGATGGGGAGTGGTAGCAGTATGTGTGTGGGATGGGGGAGTGGTAGCAGTATGTGTGTGGGATGGGGGAGTGGTAGCAGTATGTGTGTGTGGTGGGGTGGTGGTAGTGTGTGTGTGTGATGGGGGAGTGGTGGCAGTATGTGTGTGGGATGGGGGAGTGGTAGCAGTATGTGTGTGGGGGGGGGAGTGGTAGCAGTATGTGTGTGTGTGGGGGAGTGGTAGCAGTATGTGTGTGGGGTGGGGGAGTGGTAGCAGTATGTGTGTGGGGTGGGGGAGTGGTAGCAGTATGTGTGTGTGGGATGGGGGAGTGGTAGCAGTATGTGTGTGGGGGGGGGAGTGGTAGCAGTATGTGTGTGGGGTGGGGGAGTGGTAGCAGTATGTGTGTGGGGTGGGGGAGTGGTAGCAGTATGTGTGTGGGGTGGGGGAGTGGTAGCAGTATGTGTGTGGGTGGGGGAGTGGTAGCAGTATGTGTGTGTGTGGGGGAGTGGTAGCAGTATGTGTGTGGGTGGGGGAGTGGTAGCAGTATGTGTGTGTGTGGGGGGAGTGGTAGCAGTATGTGTGTGTGTGGGGGAGTGGTAGCAGTATGTGTGTGTGTGGGGGGTAGCAGTATGTGTGTGTGTGGGGGAGTGGTAGCAGTATGTGTGTGTGTGGGGGAGTGGTAGCAGTATGTGTGTGGGTGGGGGAGTGGTAGCAGTATGTGTGTGGGATGGGGAGTGGTAGCAGTATGTGTGTGGGGATGGGGGAGTGGTAGCAGTATGTGTGTGGTGGGGAGTGGTGGCAGTATGTGTGTGGGATGGGGAGTGGTAGCAGTATGTGTGTGTGGGGGAGTGGTGGCAGTATGTGTGTGGGATGGGGAGTGGTAGCAGTATGTGTGTGTGGGGGGGGAGTGGTAGCAGTATGTGTGTGGGATGGGGGAGTGGTAGCAGTATGTGTGTGGGGTGGGGAGTGGTAGCAGTATGTGTGTGGGGTGGGGGAGTGGTAGCAGTATGTGTGTGGGGTGGGGGAGTGGTAGCAGTATGTGTGTGGGGTGGGGAGTGGTAGCAGTATGTGTGTGGGATGGGGAGTGGTAGCAGTATGTGTGTGGGGTGGGGGAGTGGTAGCAGTATGTGTGTGTATGGGGGGGGAGTGGTAGCAGTATGTGTGTGGGGTGGGGGAGTGGTAGCAGTATGTGTGTGTGGCGGTGGTAGCAGTGGGTGGGGGTGTAGCAGTATGTGGGGATGGGGGAGTGGTAGCAGTATGTGTGTGGGGTGGGGGAGTGGTAGCAGTATGTGTGTGGGGTGGGGGAGTGGTAGCAGTATGTGTGTGGGGTGAGTGGGGAGTGGTAGCAGTATGTGTGTGGGGTGGGGGAGTGGTAGCAGTATGTGTGTGGGGTGGGGAGTGGTAGCAGTATGTGTGTGGGTATGGGGGAGTGGTAGCAGTATGTGTGTGTGGGGGAGTGGTAGCAGTATGTGTGTGGGTGGGGGAGTGGTAGCAGTATGTGTGTGTGCATTGGGGAGTGGTAGCAGTATGTGTGTGTGTGGGGGAGTGGTAACAGTATGTGTGTGTGATGGGGGAGTGGTAGCAGTATGTGTGTGGGATGGGGAGTGGTAGCAGTATGTGTGGGATGGGGGAGTGGTAGCAGTATGTGTGTGGGGTGGGAGTGGTAGCAGTATGTGTGTGGATGGGGAGTGGTAGCAGTATGTGTGTGGGGATGGGGAGTGGTAGCAGTGTGTGTGTGGGGGGGAGTGGTAGCAGTATGTGTGTGGGGTGGGGAGTGGTAGCAGTATGTGTGTGGGGTGGGGGAGTGGTAGCAGTATGTGTGTGGGGTGGGGAGTGGTAGCAGTATGTGTGTGGGGTGGGGAGTGGTAGCAGTATGTGTGTGGGGTGGGGGAGTGGTAGCAGTATGTGTGTGGGGTGGGGAGTGGTAGCAGTATGTGTGTGGGGTGGGGAGTGGTAGCAGTATGTGTGTGGGGTGGGGAGTGGTAGCAGTATGTGTGTGGGGTGGGGGAGTGGTAGCAGTATGTGTGTGGGGTGGGGAGTGGTAGCAGTATGTGTGTGGTGTGGGGGAGTGGTAGCAGTATGTGTGGGGGGAGTGGTAGCAGTATGTGTGTGTGTGGGGGGAGTGGTAGCAGTATGTGTGTGGGATGGGGGAGTGGTAGCAGTATGTGTGTGGGATGGGGGAGTGGTAGCAGTATGTGTGTGGGTGGGGGAGTGGTAGCAGTATGTGTGTGGGATGGGGAGTGGTAGCAGTATGTGTGTGGGATGGGGAGTGGTAGCAGTATGTGTGGGGATGGGGAGTGGTAGCAGTATGTGTGTGGGATGGGGGAGTGGTAGCAGTATGTGTGTGGGATGGGGAGTGGTAGCAGTATGTGTGTGGGATGGGGAGTGGTAGCAGTATGTGTGGGTGGGGAGTGGTAGCAGTATGTGTGTGGGATGGGGGAGTGGTAGCAGTATGTGTGTGTGTGTGTGTGGTACCTGGCCTCTCTGATTTCCAGCTGGCCCAGAGTCACACACAGAAGCCCAGGAGCGTCCGACACAGGAAAGACTGACATCACTGACTTAAACACACACACACACACACACACACATTAAACACACACACACACATATACAATGTACACTCACTGGACAGTTTATTAGGTACACCTATCTAGTATCGGTCAGACCCCCCCCATTGCCTCCAGAACAGCCTGAATTTTGGGGGGTATTCAACAAGGTGTGGGAAACGTTCCACAGGGATGTTGGTCCATGCTGATGTGATGTCATCACGCAGTTGCTTCTGATTGGACGGCGGTACATTCATGCTACCAACATCTCATCCCACAGATGCTCTACAGGGTTGAGGTTTGGGGACTGACCAGGCCACTCAAATAAACTGAACTCGCTGTTCCAGGTGATGCTTTTCCACTCCTCTCATCCAGTGTTGGTGACGGCCCACTGGAGCCTCTTCTTCTTGCTTTTAGCTGATAGGCGTGGAACCCGGTGTGGTCGTCTGCTGCAATAGCCAATCAATGACAAGGATCCATGAGTTGTGCGTTCTGAGATGCCGTTCTGCTCCGTTATTTGTCTGTTTGTGGCCCGCCTGTTAGCTTGCACGGTTCTTGTCACTCTCCTCCTCATTCAAGGGTTTTTCTTTGTGTGTTACTATTATTCTACATTGTAGAATAATAGTGAAGACATCAAAACTATGAAATGACACATATGGAATCAAAAAAAGGGTAAACAATTCAAAAGAGAGAATGCCAAGAGTGTGCAAAGCTGTCATCAAGGCAAAGGGTTGATACTTTGAAGAATTTCAAAAAATAAAATATTTTAGTTCATATTGATCTGTTTAACACTTTTTTTGGTTACTAGATGATTCCATATTTGTTATGTCGTAGTTTTGATGTCTTCACTAAAGAAACTAAAGAAAGGAAAACTCTTGAATGAGTCCAAACCTTTGACTAATACACAGTTGTTACACACACACACACTCATTAAACACAGAAACACCCATAAACAATATAAACTCACAGTTGTTACACACACACACACATTAAGACACACAACACAAAGTTACTTCTATGAAGGTCCAGGTGTGGAGTCGTCTCCAGTGTGGGGGGTTGTTCTGACCCCAAACACACACCTCCCACTCTCCTGCCACCGCGACACATACACCTACTGACAGCCACGACACACAGCACACATCCACCAGGCTGCCTCCTGCAGGGGCCTACACACACACACACACACACACACACACAAGATTATTATTACACACAGACATTCTCTGAAGTGAGTGGTGACATGGATGTTGAAATACACAACAATGGCTTGTCATCACAGTATTGACCTTCAGTGTGTGAGAGAGCTTTAAGAGACCCTCCTCGGTCATCCCATCCCTCCTCTTCTCCTCTTTCTTCCTCCACACTCTCTCCTCCTCTCCCTCTCCTCTCTCCTCGGTGGCCTGTCTGGTTGAGTGGAGAGAGGGAGCTGGCTGGCGAAGAAGCTGGATAGGGGGCGATGGAGGGGGTGTATTTGGGGTTGGAGGGAGAGATTGAGGCAGTAGTAGAGGAGTGGGAGGGAGAAAAAGTTGGGGCAGGGAATCAACAAGGTTGGGGTGGCAGAGAGCGAGGGAGGGAGGAGGGGAGGAGAGAGGGATGATTGGAGAGGGGCAGGGAGAGAGGGAGGGAGGAGAGAGGGCTTGGGTGGAGGGACTAGAGGGGAAGGGGAGGGTCAGAGTAGGGGCACAGGGAGAGCAGGAGAGGGGGAGGGTCAGAGTGGGGCGGCAGGGAGGGCAGGAGAGAGGGAGGGTCAGAGTTGGGGGCAGGGAGGGCAGGAGAGGGGGAGAGTCACCGCCTCTAAAGAAGGTAATGGGGGCTGTCAGGGAGGGAGAGGGGTATGTCGGGGTTAGGGGTCAAGGGGCTAGGGGTCATCCCTAAGGAAGGTAAGGGGGGAATGGAGGAGAGGGAAAGGGAGAGGGTGTGTCCGTGAGGGGTGTGGCTGGTTAGGGAGGGGCTAAGGAGGAGCAGGGAAGGGCTGGGGGGGACAGCACACTCTGCATCTGTCTCCGTCCGGAGGGAAGGGCACTCAGTAGTGCACACGGAAGGACATTTTGTAAGGCACTCGACAGAGAACTCCGTAGGGCACGGAGAAAGGCACTTAGTCTTTGTGTGGAAGGATGGACACTCGGGAGGGCACTCGGTCTCGGTTTCAGTTTGAAGGGAAGGGCACTCAGTAGTGAGTAGGCCTGTCTGCTGGTCTACTGAAGGAAAGTCTATAGACTGGCCTACTAAAACGGTAAGCTGATGGCCAATAAGCAGGTCTACAGATTGGTCTGTAGACTGATGGCCAGTAGGCTGGTCTACAGGGTGGTCTGTAGACTGATGGCCTACATGCTGGTCTACAGGGTGGTCTGTAGACTGATGGCCAGTAGGCTGGTCTACGGGTTGGTCTGTAGACTGATGGCCAGTAGGCTGGTCTACGGGTTGGTCTGTAGACTGATGGCCTATATGCTGGTCTACAGGGTGGTCTGTAGACTGATGGCCAGTAGGCTGGTCTACAAGGTGGTCTGTAGACTGGCAAACTGAATGGTACTCCGAATGGAGGTCTGTAGAATGGTCTAGTGCGTCTGTAGACTGCTGGCCTATAGGGTGGTCTATAAGATGCTGGCCTATAGATCTGTCTATAGACTGTTCTACCGGAGTGACGCAGTCTGTGACAGGAGGGGTTAGGCTGAGAGGGAGGGGCTCAGGCGTAGGCGCTTTAGACGTCTGACCGCCTGTGTTGCCATGGAGACCGTGGACCGAGCCTCTGTTGTGGCGACGACGCATGTTGTAAGGTGAGAAGGGTTCCGGTTCGGCAACGGCAGATGAGGCGCGAAGCTTCTGGAGCTTTAGCTGTCCGAACTGGTCGTCGGGGAGATGGAAATCCTGGAGGCCAAAGGTTGAGATGACGCAGCCCAGACTCCCAGGGTGCACTGCTGGTCCTCCAGGGGAGAGGGAGGAGGGCAGGAGGAGAGACCACACACTCTCCACACACACACACACACACACAGAACATGAGTGAAAGAATGAAAAAGTTAGCTGTGAAGTCACAGTTAAGTGTAACAGCCTTCAGATACACAACATGGCTCAGTCCCACCTTTGCTCTGCTTTGATGTGTGAATGAGGGGAGAGACACAGCTCCTTCTGAAGATGGGATAAAGCCGTTCCTCCACACCTCCAGAGAGAGTCCAGCGCTCCGGACATCCACCCCCAGGGAGAGGCTGTGAGGCTGGGCTAATAGTGGCCGGTGTCTGGATGTTGTCTGGGACTGGTGCTGGGGGATCTGAGTCCAAACTTAGAGAGCGGCCAAGTCTCGGCCTCCTTCCTCTCCTCCTCCGGCCTCTGATAGGCCGAACACTGCAGGCTCTGGAGGGTAAACTCTCACTCTGATTAGTCCCTGACTCAGCGGTAAGCAACTGATTGGCTGATGGCTCCTCAACCGGTGTGGGATTGTTCGGTGAGTTTGAGGTCAGTTGACTTGAGCACGGGCGGTGATTGGAGGGTTGTGCTAGTGAGTCGGACTGTGAAGTTGAGAGTGAGTGTGTGTTAGACATCCGGACCCTGCTCCTTCTGTGGCGCCCCCTGTTGAGTTGGTTCAGAATGACAGCCTGCAGGTCTCTGAAAGTAGCATTAACAAAACACCTTACATTAGATTTGTGAACCACAGACGGAGCAGGCTCACACACGGAACACCCTCACATACAACTTACTGAGACGGCGTTTTGTTGATGGTGGTGGAAAACGCTAAATGATGGAATTTCACGTGGACAAATGGTTATGCATCCCTCCAATAGAGTTCCAGACACTTAAAGAATCTTCACCAAGGCGCTGTTCTGGTGGCTCGTGGTGGCCAATGCTTTATATTGGCGTTTCTTTTGTTCTACCTAATATACAGTGCATTCATCAAGTATTCAGACCCCTGGACTTTTTCTAACACTTTGTGTTACAGCTAGAGTTGAAACTGTATGAACATTTCATATCACCATTATAGTGACCCAAATGATCACGGTTATCAGTATTATTTGTATTATCAGTATTATCGTGGTTATCAGTATTATCGGAGTTATCAGTATTATCGTGGTTATCAGTATTATCGGTATTATCGCAGTACTGTTAAGATGTTCAAAAAGTACTGATACACTGAAATCATTTCACCAACCAATTTTATACTGAAAACCAACAACCAAATACAATTATCAGCACTTTTAAAAAGAATATCCTTAACATTAAAGATGGCGCCATGTGGCCATGCACTAAGTATCCATAGTGCAGGTTAAAATGAACACAACCTTAAGCAACACAAGTAAAGCCATGTGCATGTAAGAACAATACAACCATATGTAAACCCATCCAATGTGCAGGTGATGACAATAACATAACACAATATGTAAACAAATCAAACGAACAACACTGATTGTATATCTGTTCTCTCCTTCATATAGAAACAAGGTGCTGCTGGCCTAACATCCTGTATGTCTGTTCTCTCCTTGATATAGAAACAAGGTGCTGCTGGCCTAACATCCTGTATGTCTGTTCTCTCCTTCATATAGAAACAAGGTGCTGCTGGCCTAACATCCTGTATGTCCTTGTTCAAGGTCTGGCCTTCATCCTGTATGTCTGTTCTCTCCTTCATATAGAAACAAGGTGCTGCTGGCCTAACATCCTGTATGTCTGTATAACATCCTGTATGTCTGTTCTCTCCTTCATATAGAAACAAGGTGCTGCTGGCCTAACATCCTGTATGTCTGTTCTCTCCTTCATATAGAAACAGGTGCTGCTGGCCTAACATCCTGTATCCCTAGAAACAAGGTGCTGCTGGCCTAACATCCTGTGTCTGTTCTCTCCTTCATATAGAAACAAGGTGCTGCTGGCCTAACATCCTGTATGTCTGTTCTCTCCTTCATATAGAAACAAGGTGCTGCTGGCCTAACATCCTGTATGTCTGTTCTCTCCTTCATATAGAAACAAGGTGCTGCTGGCCTAACATCCTGTATGTCTGTTCTCTCCTTCATATAGAAACAAGGTGCTGCTGGCCTAACATCCTGTATGTCTGTTCTCTCCTTCATATAGAAACAAGGTGCTGCTGGCCTAACATCCTGTATGTCTGTTCTCTCCTTGATATAGAAACAAGGTGCTGCTGGCCTAACATCCTGTATGTCTGTTCTCTCCTTCATATAGAAACAAGGTGCTGCTGGCCTAACATCCTGTATGTCTGTATGTCTGTTCTCTGTTCCTTCATATAGAAACAAGGTGCTGCTGGCCTAACATCCTGTATGTCTGTTCTCTCCTTCATATAGAAACAAGGTGCTGCTGGCCTAACATCCTGTATGTCTGTTCTCTCCTTGATATAGAAACAAGGTGCTGCTGGCCTAACATCCTGATATATGCTGGCCTAACATCTGTTCTCTCCTTGATATAGAAACAAGGTGCTGCTGGCCTAACATCCTGTATGGTTCTCTCCTTGATATAGAAACAAGGTGCTGCTGGTATGTCTGTTAGAAACAAGGTGCTGCTGGCCTAACATCCTGATATAGAAACAAGGTGCTGCTGGCCTAACATCCTGTATGTCTGTTCTCTCCTTCATATAGAAACAAGGTGCTGCTGGCCTAACATCCTGTATGTCTGTTCTCTCCTTCATATAGAAACAAGGTGCTGCTGGCCTAACATCCTGTATGTCTGTTCTCTCCTTGATATAGAAACAAGGTGCTGCTGGCCTAACATCCTGTATCTATGCATCTTTGTTCACTTGAAACTGAAATGTAAAAATGTCAACATATTTACTCTGTCTGGTTTAAATAGTGATCTGCAAGGGGAGACAAAGTGCTCGCTGGCACTGAACACTCTCTCTGACGGCACGCTGGTTGCTGCGATGCATAAAAGCTTCCTGGCAACCCTGGCAAGGCGAGGCAGCTCTGATGCAGGGCCCCTCCACCACACCAGTGGATCCTCTTCAGCTGGAATGGATGGCAGAGACCGGTAGACCTTGATCTCTTCTTTCACTCTGTATTCTGGGGAGGTCAGAATCTGACCCTCTTCACCTCTCTGCTGCCTTGTTGAGGTAATCCTTCTCAGCAACCCAGCCAGGCCTTTCCTCTCCGATGCCGCTGTGGGGGTGGTGGAGGCGTTGCTGGTGCTTTGTGGTTCTTCCCTGACTTGTGCAGCTGTCAGCTTCAAAGCCTCCTGGACACAGCTGTCAGTGTCAACGTTTGCAGCCTCAGGCTCATCTAACAAGCTCCTTTTGAAGCAGGGGACAATGAAACAAGCCATGTGCACGACTCTCTTTGCCTTCTCTGTGTATGTTGTTAAGGTCTTCTCTCATTACCCTTTTCATCTCCTTAGTCAGGGACGGCTCCGTATCCATTTCCACCAGAACATCACGGGTGATGTGGTCCAGGACATATTCTCAAAAAAACTCTGATGTTGTGAGCCGAGTGATCTTCTGGGAAGAACTGTGTTTCCAGGCAGTTTGATTCCAGTTGCCAGTCTGGGGTGAGGTAATGGATAGTGACGCTGATGTAGGGTTGAACCACCCCCACTTTCACTGGTCCAGAGGTCAGTAGTTGCAGCAAAACATGTGCCTTGAGCCCAAAATTTTCCAACATCAGCTTTAACCTGGTTGTACAGGTTTGGGATGTCAGTCTTGGAAAATAATGTTGGTGATGGCACTTTGTCGTGGGGCACAGCAACCTTCACCAGCCACAGAAATCCAGGCCTCTCAACAATATGAAATGGCATCATGTCCTTTGCAATGTAATATGAAAGGGCTGCAGTGAGGTCTTGAGCATGTTTTGATGTGGGTGCATTAGCAGCCTGCTTTTTAAATGCTTGCTGGAGTGTCTGTCACAATCGTAGATGAGGGACCAGTAGCGTCACTGGGTTTACTGCATGACCCTCTGTAAACAAGGGAATAGCAAATGTATTATTATTAGTGTTGTTAGATTATAATTATAAACTCAGTCTATCTTCTGTGTTGCATTTGAGTATATGCAATGACCCCATGCACAATTGACATAAATACAAATGAGTCTTAAGAAGACAGTGATAGTAATTGCAGTGAGCCCAACAATTGACATAGATACAGGAGTCTTGTAGAGGAGTCAAGTGTTTCTCCTGTTGGAACATTTTAACAACCAAGTGGTCGACTGAGGGATTTTAAATGAACAAAACATGGTTGTTTGGGTGACTAAACTACAGAACGTGTTATCGTGTGCAACGGGAGAATAGTCTGCAGACACACGACACATACAGCAGCAGATCAACGTGTAGTGTTTTTACAGGACTAGGTAACACTGAACGCTTCAGTTTACATTATTGACAAGCTATTAGCAAGTTAGACAAACCATGACATACCCCCCCAATCCCAAAGTCCACACATCATGCATTGAGCTAAAAGTGAACTTACCTTGCATTCGCTATAAAGTAGTGGGTGGCGGTCACGAAGATGACTCCAGAGATTTGAAGTGTTGCCCCCTTTCGCAGCAATTATTTTGTTGCATGTTCTGCAGACAGGGTGACCATCTTCGATTAAGTTTCCCTCAGCAGTCAGGGGGAAAACCCAAAATACAACCACAGCTCAGATTTGGTCCTCTTAGAAGGCTGAAAAAATCTCCCTTCCGCCATGTTTTCACCCAAAACCAAGCCCACGTTGCATCAGACTGCTGCACGCCGCGGTCAAACACGGTTTTAATCAGAATATACATTTGAAACGATAATACTAATCGTTGGGAATTTTACCGTGGTTAAATCGTGAAACCGGTAACCATTTCATCCCTAGTTACAGCCTTATTCTAAAATTGATTAAATAGTCCCCCCCCCACCCTCCACCCTCATCAATCTACACACAATATCCCATAAAGACAAAGCAAAAACTGGTTTAGACATTTTTCTACATTTCTATAAATATATATATATATATATATATTTTTTTTTATATCACTTTTACATAAGTATTCAGACCCTTTACTCAGTACTTTGTTGAAGCTCCTGTGGCAGCGATTACAGCCTCAAGTCTTCTTGGGGTATGATGCTACAAGCTTGGCACATCTGTATTGGGGGAGTTTCTCCCATTCTTCTCTGCAGATCCTCTCAAGCTCTGTCAGGTTGGATGGGGAGCGTCGCTGCACAGCTATTTTCAGGTCACTCCAGGGATGTTCGATCGGATTCAAGTCCGGGCTCTGGCTGGGCCACTCAAGGACATTCAGAGACTTTTTCTGAAGCCACTCCTGTGTTGTCTTGGCTGTGTGTTTTGTCCTGTTGGAAGGTGAAGCTTCACCCCAGGCAGAGGTCCTGAGCAGGTTTTCATCAAGAATCTCTTTATGTTGCACTGTTCATCTTTCCCTCCATCCTGACTAGTCTCCCAGTCCCTGCAGATGAAAAACATCCCTTCAACATGATGCTGCCACCACCATGCTTCACCATAGGGATGATGCCAGGTTTCCTCCAGACGTGACGCTTGGCATTCAGGCCAAATAGTTGAATCTTCGTTTCATAAGACCAGAACATCTTGTTTCTCATGGTCTGAGAGTCCTTTAGGTGCCTTTCGGGAAAACTCCTAGCAGGCTGTCATGTGCCTTTTACTGAGGAGTGGCTTCCGTCCAACACTCTACTATAAAAGGCCTGATTGGTGGAGTGCTGCAGAGATGGTTTTCCTTCTGGAAGGTTCTCCCATCTCCACAGAGGAACTCTGGAGCATTGTCAAAGCTTGGTCACCACCCTGACCAAGGCCCTTCTCCCCCGATTGCTCCGTTTGGCCGAGCGGCCAAAAAGAGAGAGCCTTGGTGGTTCCAAACTTCTTCCATTTAAGAATGATGGAGGCCACTGTGTTCTTGGGGACCATCGATGCTGCAGAATGTTTTGGTACCCTTCCCCGGATCTGTGCCTCAACACAATCCTGTCACAGAAGCTGCACAGGCAATTACTTCGACCTCATGGCTTCGTTTTAGCTCTTCTGGACCCCACACGAGTTAAACACACACATCATATGCTGCTTCTAGTGTGTTCTTTAAATTTAATCTTATTATTATCTATCCTGATGCCTAGTCACTTTACCCTGCCTTCATGTACATACAGTATCTACCTCGTAACTCTGCACAGTGATCTGGTACTGGTACTCCCTGTATATAGCTGCACAGTGATCTGGTACTCCCTGTATATAGCTGCACAGTGATCTGGTACTCCCTGTATATAGCTGCACAGTGATCTGGTACTCCCTGTATATAGCTGCACAGTGATCTGGTACTCCCTGTATATAGCTGCACAGTGATCTGGTACTCCCTGTATATAGCTGCACAGTGATCTGGTACTCCCTGTATATAGCTGCACAGTGATCTGGTACTGGTACTCCCTGTATATAGCTGCACAGTGATCTGGTACTCGTACTCCCTGTATATAGCTGCACAGTGATCTGGTACTCCCTGTATATAGCTGCACAGTGATCTGGTACTGGTACTCCCTGTATATAGCTGCACAGTGATCTGGTACTGCTACTCCCTGTATATAGCTGCACAGTGATCTGGTACTGCTACTCCCTGTATATAGCTGCACAGTGATCTGGTACTCCCTGTATATACTGCACCTGTATATAGCTGCACAGTGATCTGGTACTGTACACCCTGTATATAGCTGCACAGTGATCTGGTACTGGTACTCCTGTATATAGCTGCACAGTGATCTGGTACTGGTACTCCCTGTATATAGCTGCACAGTGATCTGGTACTGCTACTCCCTGTATATAGCTGCACAGTGATCTGGTACTGCTACTCCTGTATATAGCTGCACAGTGATCTGGTACTGCTACTCCCTGTATATAGCTGCACAGTGATCTGGTACTGGTACTCCCTGTATATAGCTGCACAGTGATCTGGTACTGGTACTCCCTGTATATAGCTGCACAGTGATCTGGTACTGGTACTCCCTGTATATAGCTGCACAGTGATCTGGTACTGGTACTCCCTGTATATAGCTGCACAGTGATCTGGTACTGGTGCTCCCTGTATATAGCTGCACAGTGATCTGGTACTGGTACCCTACTCCTCGGATGGGGCCACAGTGTCTCCTGACCCCTCCTGTCTCAGCCTCCAATATTTATGCTGCAGTAGTTTATGTGTCGGGGGGCTAGGGTCAGTTTGTTATATCTGGAGTACTTCTCCTGTCCTATTCGGTGTCCTGTGTGAATCTAAGTGTGCGTTCTCTAATTCTCTCCTTCTCTCTTTCTTTCTCTCTCTTGGAGGACCTGAGCCCTAGGACCATGCCCCAGGACTACCTGACATGATGACTCCTTGCTGTCCCCAGTCCATCTGACCGTGCTGCTGCTCCAGTTTCAACTGTTCTGCCTTATTATTGTACGACCATGCTGGTCATTTATGAACATTTGAACATCTTGGCCATGTTCTGTTATAATCTCCACCCGGCACAGCCTGAAGAGGACTGGCCACCCCACATAGCCTGGTTCCTCTCTAGGTTTCTTCCTAGGTTTTGGCCTTTCTAGGGAGTTTTTCCTAGCCACCGTGCTTCTACACCTGCATTGCTTGCTGTTTGGGGTTTTAGGCTGGGTTTCTGTACAGCACTTTGAGATATCAGCTGATGTACGAAGGGCTATATAAATAAATTTGATTTGGTACTCCCTGAATATAGCTTAATTCTTCTGTATTTTATTCCTTGTGTTACTATTTGTATTTTTCTTATCTTATTATTTTTAACTGTGCATCATTGGGAAGGGCTTTCAAACTTGTATTTGATTATTGGTCTAAAAGTAGCTAAAACAGCCAATTTCATCATGAAATGGTTTGTGACCATGTAAAAATCATATCAAACATTCTTCCCCCCAATTAAATGTATGTGTGAGAATTGCCAGAACAAGCAGAGATACCAAAAATATATATTCGTCCCACCCTGGCGTGGAATCACCCAGGCAACCTGTGGATCTGAGACGAAGGCATGCGTCGCCGTCTAGTGGTTCTGAAGTAGTACTCAACAATAGAGTACAATACAATACAATCAAGTATAACAACAACAGATATTAAAAGGTGACCACTAACCTGTGGCTCTGTGAAGAGGCCATGCGTCTTGTGGTTCTGATGTAGTATTCTACTGGGAACGGCAGACCTTCCACCAGAGTGCACGAGTCCAGGACTCCCCCAGTGTTACACAACCCAACAGCCCCTAACACGGAGTCTCCCACAGCTACTGAATCACTTCCCTCTTCTCTCTCATTCTCTCCATCTCTCCTCAGAGAAGGAAGGGGTGAACCTATCTCCTTCTGTCCATATGTCCTCTGTTCTTCTCTCTCCTCTCCATCTCTCCTCAGAGAAGTAAGGGGTGAACCGATCTCCTTCTGTCCATATGTCCTCTGTTCTTCTCTCTCATTCTCTCCATCTCTCCTCAGAGAAGGAAGGGGTGAACCATCTCCTTCTGTCCATATCTCTCATTCTCTCCATCTCTCCTCAGAGAAGGAAGGGGTGAACCGATCTCCTTCTGTCCATATGTCCTCTGTTCTTCTCTCTCCTCTCCATCTCTCCTCAGAGAAGGAAGGGGTGAACCGATCTCCTTCTGTCCATATGTCCTCTGTTCTTCTCTCATTCTCTCCATCTCTCCTCAGAGAAGGAAGGGGTGAACCGATCTCCTTCTGTCCATATGTCCTCTGTTCTTCTCTCTCCTCTCCATCGCTCTGTTTCATTGCCTCTTTATCTGGAATTTCCCTCTCATTCTCCTCCCTCTCTAGCTCTTTCTTCACACCCTCCTTCTCTTCCTCCATATTTCTCTTCTCTCCGTCCTCTTCTTTCTCTGTTTGTGCATCCAGCTCCAGCCCATCCTCGCTGGTCTCCGTGTCGTACCTCCCCCCTGCCCCCTCGCCGCCCTGGACCCTCCCCGTCCGCTCCCAGCGCAGCCGGCTTCTCCGTGACCTCAGCCGGAGGGAGTGGCTTCGTCTGTGAGAGTTAAGGTCAGGTGTCCGAGGGCAAGAGTCATCGACGGGGAGGAGGAAGCGGATGGACGGACTCCTCCGCCTGGGGTTCTCAGATTCCACCGGACACGATGTCGAGTCTGCACACATACACACACAGTACAATGTCATTTCCAATACACATTACAACCTGAACACACACACTACAACCTTAATAATATAATAGTGGTAAGCTCAAATATGCTAACGTCACAATTTCTAATACGGGCAGACTGACCTCCAGCAGGGCCTGGTGGTGAGGCTGAACCTGGGGCTGTCCTAGCAGGAGTACCAATGGAGAGGGGAGGTAGAGCTGGGTTGGGAAAGGTGCTGGCTGGGACTGGGTCTGTCTGGTCCTGGAGGTTCTGCTCAGAGATCCGACTCCTCACATGCTTCCGCACGGCATCTGAACGCTCAGCTCGCTGTGTGTGTGTGTGTGTGTGTATAGGGGGGATAATGTACATCAATGTTGTCAAACACGTGCAGTACTACACAACACAGGTATCAGTCATGGTTGTGGTGCTTACTACACACAAGACTAACCCACTGGTTGTGGTGCTTACTACACACACTACTAACCCACCAGTACATACATATCCCCCCACACACACACACACACACACCATATCTCTCACCTGTAATCTCTGAACTGTCCTGGAGTACTCCCTCTGTAGCAGGGCCAGTTTCCGCCTCAACTGGGGAGAGACACACACACACACTTATCATGCTACTTGAGAAGGAAGGTAGGCCTAGCTACAAGACATTTTAAGACCGCTTACACAAGGCCCTACTATATGTAAACAATACACCTACCGCCTCCTTGTCATCGCAATGGAGCACGCGCTCCAAATTATCCTCCATTCTTGTCACGCGATCCTAACGGTCACCTTTGACAGTTAGCGAGAGGTTTTCAAAAAAAAACGATAGATTTAGCAAGTGAACAAGAATCATAGCTAGCGTTAGCTTACAAACTAGCTAGTTAGCTAACAAACTACTGCAACGTTAACTAACGTTACCTCACATTTTAAGAATAGTAGCTAGTCGCTAATTATTTGATAAAACGTACCATTCAAAGCCATTTGTTCCTGTATTTATCGGCGTCAATATGCTAGTTAGTCACGTTTTTTTGAAGGGGGCAGGAAGGATTCCAATCCAGTCGCTGTTTTTTCTGGTTCAATCAATGAACAAAGCAGACCAGACCCAGCTGCTACCGCATTGGTGTCTATGGGAGCGCCACCCTGTTAAGCAGACCGTCAATTGATACTTTTTAAAAAACGGCCTTAGTGAACTCTTATTTTATTTATCCACCATTTTTGTCCAAACTCTCCCGCGACTTCACGGTCCAGACAAGACCAATCGATAACCGAAAAAAAAAAATGCAACAGCCGGTTGACTGACTGCTTCTCAGAAGGAAGGCTGGCGAGGGTGGGGGGTCTATCTTCTTCTTTGGTATCATGGCGTTCACACATTTTGTTTGTGGATGCCGCCACCTACTGTGCGATAGTGTGTGTTCAATCACGTTACATTTATGATACAAACAGGGAGAAAAAAATTGGGCTGGTTGGTGGCCTGGAATGGAATACATGGGACGTTATCAAACATATAGAAACCATAGCTGTGTTTGAATACTACACAATGAGTACATACTATTAGTTAATTTTAGTATACTGTAAACGAATGGTATCATTTCAGTTGAGAGTACTAGCGCTTCACCTGTCTACCGGAAGTTGATGCTGTTGCTATGCAACTTCTTGCTAGCTTGTTGGCATAACAAATAACTAGCTGAAATTTTACGATTTTGGGTGTGTTTGTAAATTCAATCTGGAGTGCCAGAGTGAGCTCTGGGCCTTTTTGTAAATCAGGAGTACGGTTCTGACCTCACGAGTTCTGACCTCACAATAATGGCAGTCAAGCACACGAGCTAACTGGCTAGCTAGCTAGCTCCAAACACAAATGAGAGAACACCTCACTCTGACCATTTAACGCTTTTTTGGGGCCTACTTTTACTAACACCGGCCATGTATTCAATAGGTGTTGAGCCGCACACTCAAACGAGAGTGCTCTGAAATCGGAGTAGATAGACAGAATTATGTATTTGATGTATTAGTAGCCAACTAACTTTAGGTAACTAGCTAACATACCGGTACATACTGATGTAATGCTATGCGGTTCGTAAGGATAGCGTAGCTAACAAACCCAATAGAACATCTTTGGAGGGAGCTGAAAGTACGTATTGCCCAGCGACAGCCACGAAACCTGAAGGATCTGGAGGAGTGGGCCAAAATCCCTGCTGCAGTGTGTGCAAACCTGGTCAAGAAATACAGGAAACATATTATCTCTGTAATTGCAAACAAACGTTTCTGTACCAAATATTAAGGTCTGCTTTTCTGATGTATCAAATACTTATGTCATGCAATAAAATGCAAATGAATTACTTAAAAATCATACAATGTGATTTTCTGGATTTTTGTTTTAGATTCCATCTCTCACAATTGAAGTGCACCTATGATAAAAATTACAGACCTCTACATGCTTTGTAGGTGGGAAAACCTGCAAAATTGGCAGTGTATCAAATACTTGTTCTCCCCACTGTAGCTCAGTATTTGTATTGATTTATTTCTTTTGTAGTCTTTTTTGCTCATCTTTGTCAAGGGTGCCAATAACTTTGGACCTGACTGTATTTAGTGCCTTAATTTTCACCAGGGCCTATAGAGCTTCTTTCTAAAGTAGTGCAGGGAATAGGGTGCCATTCTGGATGCATTATTGAATAAGCGGCTGTCAGTGAGGGGGAGAATGAAATTTGTAATTTGTGATTGGATTGTGGTGCTCCTTTCATATCTTTCTCCCGCTCTCTTCCTTTATATTACCCTCACTCTTCCCCCTCCCTCTCTCCCTAGACTGACACCCCCCCATCTCTCAACTGACACCCCTCCCTCCCTCTCTCTCTAGACTGACACCCCCCATCTCTCAACTGACCCTCCCTCCCTCCTCTAGACTGACACCCCTCCCTCCCTAGACTGACACCCCCATCTCTCTGACAACTGACACCCCTCCCTCTCTAGACTGACACCCCCCATCTCTCAACTGACACCCCTTCCTCTCTAGACTGACACCCCCCTCCCTCCCTCCCTCCCTAGACTGACACCCCCCATCTCTCAGACTGACACCCCCCCCCTCCCTCTCTCCCTAGACTGACATCTCTCCTGACACCCCTCCCTCTCCTGACACCCCTCCCTCCCTCTCCTGACATCCACCCCCCCCATCTCTCAACTGACACCCCCTCTCTCCCCTCCCTCCCTCCCTCTCTCTCTAGACTGACACCCCTCCCTCCCTCTCTCTAGACTGACACACCCCTCCCTCTCTAGCCTGACACCCCTCCCTCTCTCTCTAGACTGACACCCCTTCCCCCCATGACACCCCCATCTCTCAACTGACACCCCTCCCTCCCTCTCTCTCTAGACTGACACCCCTCTCTCTCGACTGACACCCCTCCCTCTCTAGCCTGACACCCCCCCCCCCCTCTCTAGACTGACACCCCTCCCTCCCTCTCTCTAGACTGACACCCCCCCTCCCTCCCTCTCTCTAGACTGACACCCCTCCCCTCCTAGACTGACACCCCCCTCCCTCCCTTGACACCCCTCCCTCCCCCCTCTGACTGACACCCCTCCCCCTGACACCCCTCCCTCCCCCTCTCTAGACTGACACCCCTCCCTCCCTCTCTAGACTGACACCCCCCCCTCTCTCTAGACTGACACCCCCCTCCCTGACACCCCTCCCCTCTCTAGACTGACACCCCTCCCTCCCCTCTAGACTGACACCCCTCCCTCCCCTCCTCTCTCTCTAGACTCTCTCCCTCTCTCTCTCTAGACTGACACCCTCTCTCTCTCTCTAGACTGACACCCCTCTCTCTCTCTCTAGACTGACCCCTCCCTCCCTTCCTCTCTCTCTAGACTGACACCCCTCTCTCTCTCTCTAGACTGACCCCTCCCTCCCTTCCTCTCTCTCTAGACTGACACCCCTCTCTCTCTATGACCTGTATTTACTGTTTGTCTGATGTTCCCGTTCATACAGGAGATGTGACTATTGTGGATCCTCTGGGGAGCCTCAACATCATGAAGCTGACTAGGCAGAGAAGAGTCTCTCGATTCCCACCGGGGACCAGTATGAAATATGGTGAAAAATGTATGCGCTCACTACTAAGTCACTTTGGATAAGAGCGTCTGCTAAATGACTTAAATGTAAATTGTAAGCCTGACCTCTGCTCTGTCTGTGGGGAAATGCTTTGCTCAATCAACCCATCTTAAAGTACACCAGCGCACACAAGAGAGAAGACATAAGGTTGCCATAGACACAATAAAAAAAACACGTGAATTTTGTAATGATTTGAGGTTGAAAGGGGCCCACTAGGTACTTACACATCCATAAATCACTTACAGTCCTCGTCTTATTTAATGTAAGCCTGCTGAAATGTATACATATACACAATGTCAGTCCGGAGTTCACGCCAGTCAAACTCAATCAAGCCCAGATAAAGTATTTGAAATGATTTCAGTCACAATGTACACAATGCTAATTAACAATGTAATACTAAGTATGTTTAAACAATGTAAAATACAAATAAAAGCTTGTTCATCACAGAATTGTTATCAGTAATTATGAGCTGTCTTTTGCCATGTGATTTCATTCTTTAATTGTGTCTTCATGTATGTGTGTATGTGCAGACATGCATGTTTGTGTGTGTAGTTGTGTGTACATGCATGTGTGGTGCAATGCATACATATGTGTGCGTGTTCTCTGATATATATACAGGGAACTGCCAAAAGAGAAGGAAACACTACATTTGGCAAGTAGGTGCTTCCGCAGGTGTGCTTTTCTGAGTTAATTAACATCATATAAAAATGACCATTATTTTGGCTACAAGAGATCTCTTTGACTTTGATAGAGGGGTCTCCAAGGAGCACGGGGGGGGGGGTTAAAGTGTGTGTGTCAGTCAACAGATCACAACCGAATTGAACACTTATGGGAGATTCTGAAGTGGCGCCTGAGAGAGCGTTATCCCACAAACATCAACAAAACACAAATGATGTAATTTCTCGTGGAAGAACGGTGTCGCGTCCCTCCAATAGAATTCCAGGCATTTGTAGAATCTGTGCCAAGGAGCAGTGAAGATGTTCTGGTGGCCGCAAAGCCTCATGTTGGTGCTTCCTCTATTATACCTGTATATGTACTACTACTGTTCTCTACTTACATAAACAATGTATATAACAACATATTTATACAAACATATAGAGCTGACTGTAGCCTAGGGCTTTAACATGCCCTAAACCTAGGCTACACAGGTTACCTATAACATCATTTCACTTGTGACCTATAAAAACACATTTCAGATAAGACATGTCTTTTCATTTAATTACAGCCTTTAAAACTTCATTTATTCCTGGTTAGTTTCATTGATAAAGATTTATGTCTCGCAATAAAAATGAATTTCTCTCAAATGCTCACATGAGATCTGCATGAAGATTTAAGTTACCATGGAAACATTTTTAGTCCTAAATATTCTGAAATAACTTAACCATATTGGTAAAGGAATATAAGGACTTGAAATTGGCACGGTGGAATTGACTCCTGCTTTACTGTGACTGGGAGCAGTGGGGTGTTCCAGAGACCAGGATCCTTAACTTATCTCTTATCTCTTAAATCAGGGGTTTATTTGGAAACCTAAACATGAATATGTGTTGCTGGTTTCAAGTTAATGACACCATGCCAATTTCAAGTGGAAATTTGTCTAAAAAAAATTATACTTAAGAATATTTAGGACAGTACCTCAATGAATCTGCCAACTGGAAGAGCCCCCAGGGAAGGGGTGAGTGTAGGGTGAAGTTGCCCCTAGATGCTGATCTTGTAGCATTTTCGTCAATAATGCTTAATAATAGGATTTGGGGAGGAGAACCTGATCCTACACCTGTCAGGTGTGTATGTATAAAACACAACACTGATTTCAGACAATTTAAAGCCACAAATCCTTGTTTTGTGATTCAGTCCAATGCGGAGGAAACATAACCACTCTCAAAACCCACAGTAACCACTCTCAAAACCCACAGTAACCACTCTCAAAACCCACAGTAGCCACTCTCAAAACCCACAGTAGCCACTCTCAAAACCCACAGTAGCCACTCTCAAAACCCACAGTAGCCACTCTCAAAACTCACAGTAACCACTCTCAAAACTCACAGTAACCACTCTCAAAACTCACAGTAACCACTCTCAAAACTCACAGTAACCACTCTCAAAACTCACAGTAACCACTCTCAAAACTCACAGTAACCACTCTCAAAAACCACTCTGTGCTCCCAATTCCTCTGGGTGGAAAGGAAATGAGGGATAACTAGCCAGTTGCACCACTAAATGCCTTCAACCTTCCGCATCTAAACCCTCTGAATCACAGAGGCGCGGCGGGCTGCCTTAATCCACGTCATGTGTGCCCAGGGAGCAGTTGTTGTTGGGTACTAACTGGCTCAAGGGCAGAACAGCAGATTTTCTTCCTAACCTTTGCCGACTCAGGGATTCAAACCAGCGATCTTTCTGTTACCGGTCAAACGCTCTTAACCGCTAGGCTACCTGCCGCCCTCTGGGTTTGTCTGCGTGTGTGAGTGTTTGTGTCTCTCTCTCTTTCGGGGTTAGATTGTAAGTAAAACAACAAATTGATGTTTTCTGTCGGTTAAACAAAGTTCTTCTCTATTCATAGACAGAGCTGGAATTGTCTTGAGGACATTCAGCACAGAGTACATCACCTGCATGTCAATGTCTTTTCTTATGTTTCAACATGGCTACTAAATAGGTGAATGTCTGCCTGCATATATCACAGCTGTAAGGCTTCTCTCCAGTGTGAGTGCGCTTGTGTACAGCCAGTGCGTCGGTTCGGGAAAATCTCTTCCCGCACTGATCACAGGCGTGAGGCTTCTCTCCAGTATGAGTTCTCTTGTGTGCGGCCAGGTTTTGTGACCGACTGAAGCTCTTCCCACAGACCAAGCATGGGTAAGGTTTCTCCCCGGTGTGGGTTCGCTGGTGAATCACCAAAGAATTGTACTGAGAAAATCTCTTTCCACATTGATCACAGACGTAAGGCAGCTCACCGGTGTGCACACGCTGGTGTGTTGTTAAACCTTGGCGGAATATGAAGCTCCTGCCACAGTCGGTGCAGTGGTACGGTTTCACTCCTTGGTGTATCTTCATGTGCGTTTTAAAGTTGCTTGGATGGTTGAAGGTCTTCCCGCACAGGTCGCAGACAATGGACTTCTCTTTACTGTGCCTTTTCTGGTGTTTCTTCAGATAAATCGGATGAGAGAAACAATGCCCACACTCAGAGCAGCGATAAGTTCTCTCTCCCCGGTCATGGGTCAGCTGGTGAAATTTAAGATTACCTTTTGTAGTAAAACACGCTCCACATTTAGAGCAGTGGAAGGGCCTTTCGTCAGAGGGCTTGTGTTTATGTTTGTGTGCTTTCAGTAAACTGGCGTGAATGAACCGCATTCCGCAGACGGAACATTGGAATGGTTTTTCTTCAGTATGCATTCTCATATGGAAATTAAAGGATGCCGAAATACAAAACTTCTTCTCGCAGTAGGAGCATTGGTAAGGCCTTTCTGCAGCAGGCATGTGTGTTTGCTCGTGGGCTTTCAGAGTGGATTTCTGAGCAAAACTTTTCTTGCACTTGGAGCATTGGAATGGTTTCTCTCCTGTGTGTTTTCTTTGATGGTTTTTGAAGGTTGATAAAAAACTGTAGCTCTTCCCGCAGTCAGAGCAGTGGTAAGACCTTTCTGCGGGAGGCTCATGTACCGTTTTCTCATGTATTTTTCGATAGTGGTTGTTTGCAAAACCTTTCCCACACTTGGAGCATTGGAATAGTTTATTTTCGGTGTGGGTGCTTTGATGGATTTTCAAGCTTGATAAAACACTGAAACTCTTTCCGCAGTCAGAGCAGTGGTGAGGTTTCTTCCCAGTGTGCATCTGCTGGTGAATCTTAAGAGTCATTTTTTGACTGAAAGTATCCCCACACTGTGAGCAGCAGTAAGGTTTCTCTCTCGTATGGATTCTTCTGTGCATTTTGAGTGTCGCTGGACAGCCGAAAGTCTTCCCACACTCAGAGCAGCAGTGATGTGGTTTCTTCCCTGTATGTCTCTGCAGTTGTTTATTGAGGTGTTTTGATGTGGGGAGACTCCAGTCTGTGTTGTCAGCATGAGGTTGTTGTTGAGGCTCCCCAGAAGATCCATGGTTGCCACGTCTCTCTCCTGTGTGAAAGAGACGAACAGTGAATACAGTTTGTCCAACAGAAGAAAGTGACATCATACTGAGGTATTACAGTCCCTTCCAAAATAATTCACACCCCTTGATTTTTTTCCACGTTGGTTGTGTTACAGCCTGAATTTACACACATACACCCCATAATATCAAGGTGGAATTATCTTTTTAGAGATTTTTACAAATTAATAAAAAATTAAAAGGTGAAAAATCTTCAGTCAACCCATTTGTTATGGCAAACCTAAAAAGTTCAGGAGTACAATATTTTGTATAAAACAGACCTTGAATAACCCTTGGAGCCTGGTGAAGTTATTTAAATACACTTTGGATGGTCTATCATCACTTTGGATGCCTTATTTGACCATGCTGGTCATTTATGAACATTTGAACATCTTGGCCATGTTCTGTTATAATCTCCACCCAGCACAGCCAGAAGAGGACTGGCCACCCCACATATGCTCTCTCTAATTCTCTCTTTCTTTCTCTCTCTCTCTCGGAGGACCTGAGCCCTAGGACCATGCCCCAGGGACTGACTCCTTGCTGTCCCCAGTCCATCTGATGACTGACCTTAGGACCATGCCCCAGGTACCTGACATGATGACTCCTTGCTGTCCCCAGTCCATCTGACCGTGCTGCTGCTCCAGTTTCAACTGTTCTGCCTTATCATTACTTTACGACCATGCTGGTCATTTATGAACATTTGAACATCTTGGCCATGTTCTGTTATAATCTCCACCCGGCACAGCCAGAAGAGGACTGGCCACCCCACATAGCCTGGTTCCTCTCTAGGTTTCTTCCTAGGTTTTGGACTTTCTAGGGAGTTTTTCCTAGCCACCGTGCTTCTACACCTGCATTGCTTGCTGTTTGGGGTTTTAGGCTGGGTTTCTGTACAGCACATTGAGATATCAGCTGATTTACGAAGGGCTATATAAATACATTTGATTTGATTTGATATCAATACACCCAGTCACTACAAATATAAAGGCGTCTTTCCTAACGCGGTTGCCGGAGAGGAAGGAAACTGCTCGGGAATTGAAGACTAATGGCTGTGATAGGAGAAAACAGAGTGAAAAATAGGGAGCGTGTACAAGGCTCTGCATCTGTCCTCATGCTCCTAGACCTTATTGCTGCTTTTGACACCATCGATCACCAGATTATTTTGGAGAGATTGGAAACCCTAATTGGTCTACATGGACAAGTTCTTGCTTGGTTGTCAGAAAGATATAATTTTGTTTCTGTGGATGGTTTGTCCTCTGACAAATCAATTGTAAGTTTCGGGGTGTTCCTCAAGGTTCTGTTTTAGGACCATGATTTATTCTACTTCTTGGTGATGTCATTCGGAACCACAATGGCAACTTTCACTGCTGTGCGGACAACACATTGCTGTAAATTTTGATGAAACATGTTGAAGCACCAAAATTGCTTACCCTGGAAGCGGATGGGGTCAAATGTTTTACTTTTAAACTGTGACAAAATGAAGATGCTAGTTCTAGGTCCCAAGGAACAGAGAGATCTGCTGTTTGATCCGACAATTAATCTTGATGGTTGTACAGTCGTCTCAAATAAAACGGTAGGACCTCAGCGTTACTCTAGACCCCATCTTTGTAACATTGCTACCCAGATAAGCACTACATGCACTTCAGTTACTGCTGCTAACCACTGTGATGGAAATGTAATATTCATTATATACTGTACTGTTTAATTAGACATACTATGCTGTTTTAACTTAGAGATTTGTCCATTGTTATATGTTAGTATTTTTACTGACACAGGCTAGTCTTGTGTGACTTAGTGATTAATCTGAGCGTACAGATTTATGAGCTGCTTGGGTGCTACCACAATATGTGACCTCCTATGTTTTGATCGGCAGGAATTTAGCTATGTGGGAAGTGCAGGAAGGAACAGAGAATGGTGGCGATATCAGCTATCTACATAGACAAGCTAAATTACTTTTTACAACTCTGTTCCCAGGGCCTGATGCTGCGCATCTGCTAACTGTCACAGAGATAAAAGGATGTACTTACTTTAAGAGGAGATAGATAACTTTGTTCGTTGAGCTTTCAACACTTAACTACTCTTAGTGATGGTTAATTGCTTCATTTTTGCAAAAAACTTACACTAAATTGTTTTTTTTTAAAGAATCTGCAGTCTCTCTTACTATAGAATTCTGCAACACCACAGCTGCTAGAATCTTGACTAGAACCAAAACAATAACTATCATATTACTCCAGTGATAGCCTCTCTACACTGACTTCCTGTTAAGGCTAGGTCATGGAATGATGTGAGAGAGGGAGGATAGACAGAGAGATGGGGCAGAGGCAGAGAGAGGTAATGGAGTGATGTGAGAGAGGGAGGATAGACAGAGAGATGGGGCAGAGGCAGAGAGAGGTAATGGAGTGATGTGAGAGAGGGAGGATAGACAGAGAGATGGGGCAGAGGCAGAGAGAGGTAATGGAGTGATGTGAGAGAGGGAGGATAGACAGAGAGATGGGGCAGAGGCAGAGAGAGGTAATGGAGTGATGTGAGAGAGGGAGGATAGACAGAGAGATGGGGCAGAGGCAGAGAGAGGTAATGGAGTGATGTGAGAGAGGGAGGATAGACAGAGAGATGGGGCAGAGGCAGACAGATGGGGCAGAGGCAGAGAGAGGTAATGGAGTGATGTGAGAGAGGGAGGATAGACAGAGAGATGGGGCAGAGGCAGAGAGAGGTAATGGAGTGATGTGAGAGAGGGAGGATAGACAGAGAGATGGGGCAGAGGCAGAGAGAGGTAATGGAGTGATGTGAGAGAGGGAGGATAGACAGAGAGATGGGGCAGAGGCAGAGAGAGGTAATGGAGTGATGTGAGAGAGGGAGGATAGACAGAGAGATGGGGCAGAGGCAGAGAGAGGTAATGGAGTGATGTGAGAGGGCAGAGGGGTGCATTGCACGTCACTGTGCTCTATGTTTAACGAATCACAAATGAAAAAATTTATTGATGTAACTTACAAAACGTTGATATCAAACTGCACTGTAATTTAGACAACTAAACTTCATAATGATACTTAGAACCAAAACAAAAGGTATCCTGCTGCACTTACTTTGATGAATCAAGTCTCCTTCCTCCTCCTCGTCTCCTTCCTCCTCCTCGTCTCCTTCTTCCTCCTCGTCTCCTTCCTCCTCCTCGTCTCCTTCCTCCTCCTCCTTGTCTCCTCCTCCAGCAGTTCCTCTCAACCCTGGTGTTTTCCTGCAGTCGACCAGCCACACAGACACTCTCTTCAGACCCAGCAGTAAGGCATTACCAGGAGAGGACAGAGAGGGGGACCCACTCACTCTCTTCTCTCTCTGCTCTGGTGTGTGTCTCTCTGGTGCTGGTTCTGCCTCCAGCCCTTTGCTAGGCAACAAATCTCTGTCTTCCACACATTCTTCGTTGCAGTGTACAGCATCCTCGTCATCAAAGGATTGGCTGGGACTTATGGGTTCCCCCTTCAGCCTTTTGCTAGGTAACCAATCCATGTCCTTCTGGTTCTCGTCTTCATCACAGTCTACAGCGTCGTCATCAATGGATTGGCTGGGACTCAAAGGTGCACCGATACCCTCCTCCTGTATCTTCCTGATGTCCTCTTTCAGTTGGAGTAACCAAGACATTCCCTGCTCCTCCGATTCCATTGAATCTGCATTTTCCCAAAGTTCCTCCAGGATTTTACGGCACAATGAGTGATGGTGATTCTTTCCTTGAACATCAGAGCCATCCTTGCCACCTATTCCAAAGCGTTCACGCAGGCAGCGTAAATTGTCGTTGGTTAAAGTGTATAAACTCTGTTCCATTTCATCCATCAATGTTTTCCTCTTTCCACTCATATTGTCCTGCTCATGTGGCAACAGCAGCAATGAAGTCAATGTCAAGACTGAGTTCAGTTAGATGACCTGTAATGAAAATGAAAGATTAGAACACATTAACGATTGCATCTGTCATTTCACCCTAAAATGTTGTTTCTTTTTACTTTGAGTGTTAAATTAGTTTAGGAATATTCAGGCATGTTTAAATTAAATATTCACGTTGGTATAGTCACAAAATGAAATGAAAAGGCTATGCATGTCAAGATGACATGGTGGTTTACATCTATTGTGTTTTGCCTTAGTTTGATTAATACCTAAGAACTAAGATGACATCATACAGGGAGATCTGTGGAAGGGAGCCATTTCAATTACGGCGGGCATGGGGTCCCTACTTGCGGATCTTCACAGGGGAACCCAGGCAGTGGGAGAGTGTTGGGCTAGTGTTGGGGTAGTGTTGGGCTAGTGTTGGGCTAGTGTTGGGCTAGTTGGGCTAGTGACGGGGTAGTGTCGGGGTAGTGTCGGGCTGGTGTCGGGCTGGTGTCGGGCTGGTGTCGGGCTAGTGTCGGGCTAGTGTCGGGCTAGTGTCGTAGTGTCGGGCTAGTGTCGGGCTAGTGTTGAGCTAGTGTCGGGCTAGTGTCGGGCTGGTGTCGGGCTAGTGTCGGGGTGGTGTCGGGGTGGTGTCGGGCTGGTGTCGGGGTAGTGTTGGGGTAGTGTTGGGGTGGTGTTGGGCTAGTGTTGGGGTAGTGTTGGGGTGGGTGGAAGACGTGGGGCCTAAAAGGGTTACTTTGTGTTCAGACTGCCGCTGCCCTGGTCACGCTGAGAGAAGGGGAGTCTAGAGCACAACCAGACTTGTTAAATCGAGCTGTTGATGGCGCTTAATAGGGTGGAAGGCTTCTCTGTCAAAAGGCACCTCCTGCTCTCTGTTACTGTGGATATTTGAAAGGTCCATTGGATTTACTCATATGTTCATCATGGACAACATGCAGCGTGTAGCTACAGCTTTCAATACCAGTGTTGTCCTGAATACAGCTGCTGGTATCGATGCAGCTCTGTCTTTTGAGGCTAAAGCAGTCTGGACTGGTTGAAGCCGAGTGGGAAGGATTATTCTGGAAGTGTTTCAGTCTGCCGTGAATCATCATTATCCATACACCGGTAAGAGTCTACAGTTAAAATGCTAAGATGGCTACATACGTTATTGTCTCAACTGTATCAAAAAGTTGTTTTCATTGCTAGCTATTGTTCGCTATATAGCTAGTTAGATAGACAGTTGCATACAGGTAAAGTTGTAGCCAGCTAGCTAGCTGAGCTGCCCAGCCGCATTCTGGTGTTAAGGTTGATAGCTGATGTGCTAAACCCTGCACGACGATCCTCTTTCTCATGTTTGTAATGTTCAACTAGCTAGCTACTGACAATAGCCACTGTGGTGCGAATGCTAATCAAACCCCATTTTAAGTGATTAGGGACACATGCTAAGTTGGTTAGCTAGCGAGCCAGAATGAAATTATTAATAAATAGCTAGCTAGCTATTGGACAATAGATGTCAAGGTCGTTTTTCCTTGCATGTTCAACTAGCTATATGAATACCACTTACATCTAGGCAGCTGGTAATTATGAGGCTAAATGTTTGCTAAATCTAGCTAGTAATCTTGTCTGCATTGCCATTGTTGGACTGGAAGCAGGTTAAGTGTGTAAAGGACATTTTAGTACAGCTGTAGAGGTCAACAGGAAATAACAATCTATAAGATTAATTAATGTTTTAAACCCCTTTTTCTGGAATTTGTCTTTCAGCATAAACGTGCTCTCCACCATCAGTACAAGGAGATGATCACGGGTGAACAAGAAACACTTCACTTTTGTCCTGCCCTCTTAGGCCTGACTCCCCCCCCTATCTGAGATATCTACTGCAGCCCCTCATCCTCCACATACAACACCCGTTCTGCCAGTCACATTCTGTTAAAGATCCCCAAAGCACACACACCCCTGGGTCGCTCTTCTTTTCAGTTCGCTGCAGCTAGCGACTGGAACGAGCTGCAACAAACACTCAAACTGGACAGTTTTATCTCAATGTCTTCATTCAAAGACTCAGTCATGGACACTCTTACTGACACTTCTGGCTGCTTTGCGTGATGTATTGTTGTCTCTACCTTCTTGCCCTTTGTGCTGTTGTCTGGGCCCAATAATGTTTGTACCATGTTTTGTGCTGCTATGTTGTGTTGCTACCATGTTGTGTTGTCATGTGTTGCTGCCTTGCTATGTTGTTGTCTTTAGGTCTCTCTTTATGTAGTGTTGTGTTGTCTCTCTTGACGTGATGTGTTTTGTCATATATGTTATTTATTTTAAATCCCAGCCCCCGTCCTCGCAGGAGGTCTTTTGCCTTTTGGTAGGCCGTCATTGTAAATAAGAATTTGTTCTTAACTGACCTGCCTAGTTAAATAAAGGTTAAATAAAATTTAAAAAATGGGTTAATTAATGTTATTTCTGGTATGCAAGGTCTATTTGTCTATTTTAGTCTGCTTTCCTCCTTTAATTGTCTGGAGCCTAGTGTTGTTGTGGCCAAGTAGTTTTCACTCAGATGAAACCAGGTTTCAGCTGCTGTGCAACGTTGATGTCCGTCCTCCCAGAGATGTGAAAGCATCCCCCCCTGGACTGGACACAACCCGGCAAACATATTGAGAAGATCAGGACTTTTGCAATGAAAATTCCATGGACATTGCATGTCCTGCACCAAAAGGGCAGGACAGAAATATGCTCTCGGGCTAGATTCCTTTGTCCATATCATTACCTTTAGTACTTGAAGTTAATACAGGAAGGATGTATAGTTTAACACCATGTGTTCTAATTTGCTCACAGAGACAGTAATTCAATAAGATCTAAATGCATATGTAAATGCATATGTAAATGCTGCCAAATGGTTTTATTCATGTAGGCTACACCGTTCCACGATTCGCCTGCAAAATCATCCTGTTGTCCTGCATGTGGGTATTTTCAAATGTGGTCACCTTAGGCATGTGTCTGTACAGTTTCGCTCTGTTGCGCGCAGTAAAACAGACACATGAAAGCAATTGAAGTTGAATTCATCGATGGGAGCGGATGGGAAGGGAAGTTATATGCTTAAAAAGGTAATGACTAAACAATTCCACCCTGAAACGTAACTATGACATTATGTAACAGATATAACGAATAATTAGACAAACGTAACTATTAGTAATCATTCGATTCTGTAACATGTATAATGAATTAGAACGATAAACTTCAGTCTAATAAGGTTTGGTCGAGACAACTAGAAAAGTGTGTGTGACTAAGAAGATCCGGAGAACAATTAAACTGTGTATGACCTGACCTGGCTAGAACTCTGAGAAACTTACGGCAGGACAGGGAGTCCTGTCAAGGTTCCTCTAATCTCAGGGAAATGGAACTGCCAGTTTGCTAGTGATAAACAGTGGTGAGAACCAGGGAAAGGATACATTCCACCTACTGTTCATGTGTATGTATGTGCGTAGGCTATCTACTGTTTGTGTGGAGGTGTGTGCGTAAGTAGGGAGTGAGTTATAAAATGGCAGGTCTTTGTATTCTTGACTTTAGAACGTTCTCGTGAATAAACTTTACGGACCTTTTGCATAAGCTGAGTCTTTGCCTAATTATTATTAAACCCAGGGTCTTACAAACCTCGGGGATTATTAGTCAGCACTTAAATAATTGTTAGTTACTATCATTAGGATTGAAATTTCTCGTGACAGCGGATCAGGCTGTAATTTCATAAAGCACATGACTCAACTGTTGACTCATTTATACTCGCTTGGGTAACCGATTAGAAGTAATTTATACCCGCGTGTGAATTGTTGATAACCAACATTACCTTTTCTGTAGGCTACAACAATAACTCGTTGGAACCGAAACGTGGACATTTAAACTTTGTCTCAAAACTTTAGGCCACAACTGTACACCCCCCAGGAAGAATGACACTGTTTAAATTACAATTCTGACAAGCGAGCACTTAGATATGATCATTTTCATAGCCTTCTTTCACCAACTACTTCGCAGACAGATCAGTGTGTCAAATCGGAGGGCCTGTTGTCCGGACCTCTGGCAGTCTCTATGGGGGTACCACAGGGTTCAATTCTCAGCCCGACTCTTTTTTCTGTATATATCAACGATGTCGCTCTTGCTGCGGGTGATTCCCTGATCCACCTCTACGCAGACAACACCATTCTGTATACATCTGGCCCTTCTTTGGACACTGTGTTAACTAACCTCCAGACAAGCCTCAATGCCATACAACACTCCTCCCGTGGCCTCCAACTGCTCTTAAATGCTAGTAAAACCAAATGCATGCTTTTCAACTGTCCGCTGCCTGCACCCGCCCGCCCGACCAGCATCACTACTCTGGATGGTTCTGACCTAGAATATGTGGACACCGACAAATACCTAGGTGTCTGGCTAGACTGTAAACTCTCCTTCCAGACTCATATCAAACATCTCCAATCCAAAATCAAATCCAGAATCGGCTTTCTATTTCGCAACAAAGCCTCCTTCCCTCACGCCGCCAAACTTACCCTAGTAAAACTGACTATCCTACCGATCCTCGACTTCAGCGATGTCATCTACAAAATAGCTTCCAATACTCTACTCAGCAAACTGGATGCAGTCGATCACAGTGCCATCCGTTTTGTGACCAAAGCCCTTTATACCACCCACCACTGCGACCTGTATGCTCTAGTCGGCTGGCCCTCGCTACACATTCGTCACCAGACCCACTGGCTCCAGGTCATCTATAAGTCTATGCTAGGTAAAGCTCCGCCTTATCTCAGTTCACTGGTCACGATAACAACACCCACCCGTAGCACGCGCTCCAGCAGGTATATCTCACTGGTCGTCCCCAAAGCCAGCACCTCTTTGGCTGCCTTTCCTTCCAGTTCTCTACTGCCAGTGACTGGAATGAATTACAAAAATCGCTGAAGCTGGAGACTTAGACTTCCCTCACTAACTTTAAACATCAGCTACCTGAGCCGCTAACCGATCGCTGCAGCTGTACATAGTCCATCTGTAAATAGCCCACCCAATCTACCTACCTCATCCCCATATTTTTATTTACTATTCTGCTCTTTTGCACACCAGTATCACTACTTGCACATCATCATCTGCTCATCCAACACTCCAGTGTTAATCTGCTAAATTATAATTACTTCGCTACTATGGCCTATTTATTGGCTTACCTCCTCACGCCATTTGCACACACTGTATATAGACTTAATTTTTTTATATTGTGTTATTGACTGTACGCTTGTTAATTCCATGTGTAAGTCTATGTTGTTTGTGTCGCACTGCTTTGTTTTATCTTGGTGAGGTTGCAGTTGTAAATGAGAACTTGTTCTCAACTAGCTTACCTGGTTAAATAAAGGTGAAATAAAAAAATAAAAAATGAATGTCTGGGAATGATGTAGAATAAGGCATTTGTGAAAATTCCTAAGCAATATATTCAGCTGGTGTTGCGTGTTGGTAAATCCATCAACTATTCTGCATCAGGCGTACACAGACCAGACTGCTCTGAAATCGGAGTAGATTGCCAGAGCGACTTCTACGACCGCTAGAGACATGTTAACTGGATAACAGTCGTTCAAGTTCAGTATAGTTAGCTAGCAAAGTGAATCACATTTCTTGCTAGCTAACCAAATGACACCTGGATCTAGTTGTAGCCACCGAAAAACGACGAGGGGTTAAAAATCGGTCACTCAACCACTCCTCCAATGACATGACATCCTCCCAGCAGCTAACTAATATGAGGCTCCGTGCTCTAAACTTGCCACATAAACAGATACGCTAGCCTATTAGCCACGTTATAACTGCCTTGTGATCATTGCTAGTTTGATTGTAATTGACATTCCCAGCCTTAGTTACATTCGTCCGTTTTTGTCCAAAATATTGAGTAATTGAAACTGAAACAAGTGCATTCCGAATATAGGCAGCAAACAATTTCCCAGGCCAGCTGTGATTTACAGAACCGTTGCTACCTACCAGGTACAGTAGAAAAGCTAACGTTAGCTAGCTAACAGGCCAGCGCGTCTCTGTCCAACCTGAACTAGAAGAATACCTCGTGACTTTCGCTTGATGTTCCTTCGATAACGTTGTTCTGAGATCAGTTTTAAACTGTATTTTGGAGTTTGAGTGTAGAAATTCCCACTATGTTGGAAGACTGATCTAGTTCGGGTTAGCTGCTCATTCTTTGCTTGGTTCCAATGTATGCTATGCCGTCATCACGCACAGACCAGACCAGTCGAGTATCGATAGATCAATGGTAAACTCTATGGCTGGAGCAGTTGAGGCTGATGATACTCCTCGTAATCTCACTTCAGGATACATTTTTGGTGCATTTAGAATGTTCTCAGGCAAATGTAAATTGTGAAAAAAAATGATTTTTGAAGTTCAGATGAGCTTTTTCTGTGATTGTATTAACATTACGATACTTAGTTTGTCTAAGGCATACGACGTACTTCTCAACATGAAAAAAGGCGTGCATAGGTTAAAGAAAATGTAATCAAAACACTAACATATATTACTAAATTCTACCTTATAGCATACGTTCATTGATAAACCCATACGGAAAAGTTATACATTGGAATATATTTAAATAAAATTGAATTAAACATAACATTTCAATATTTTATTTGTATTCTAAAGTTAACAAATTATATGGCCAAACACTCCTTTAAAACTCAGAAAGCCTTGTTTTGTTTTTTTGATCTCATGAAACATTTGATGTCGTCTTATTCGGAAATAGATTTCTAAAAATGGATGAAAGGGTGGAGGGCTCACGAGGAATTAGTATAGGGGTTACCGAACCTAAAATGAACTTTAAATTTTTTTTTATGTGGTGCAGCGGTTACTTACTCTAAAAATTCGAACCTAACACTGCTTGGCACCTGAATGACCAACATGTTGAGGGACAGCTGAGAGAGCAATCGCTCCCTTCCCCCTTGTGTGCTCACTGGGAAGTGTTCTTCCACTGCACATCTACCATTCCAGTGTTTTACTTGCTATATTGTATTTACTTTGCCACCATGGCCTTTTTTTGCCTTTACCTCCCTTATCTCACCTCATTTGCTCACATCGTATATAGACTTGTTTATACTGTATTATTGACTGTATGTTTGTTTTACTCCATGTGTAACTCTGTGTTGTTGTATGTGTCGAACTGCTTTGCTTTATCTTGGCCAGGTCGCAATTGTAAATGAGAACTTGTTCTCAACTTACCCATGACATTACTTCTGAGGGTCGCGCCCTCTCCAAAGATAGATTAGAGGCAATTCATTAGTTCAACCGCTGCAGGACTGTGTTTATGGGAGAAAGATGGAGACGAGTGAAGTTGGTCTGGACTGTTTTTGCCAAGTTCTGATATTGTGGCAATGTCTCCTCTGACCGTACATGTGCCTCATGCTGTGCACACAATTATTACACAGGAAAAAACCTGCAAGACTATCCTGTTGACAATGTCCCATATGTTACTCTGAAACAATGTACAATTCTTAACCCTTCAACTCTTCTCCCTACAGCAGATGCCGGTGAAGACCATGACTGTAGTTGATTGTAGCCATAGGTTGGACTCGAGAGACACCCCGTTAGACAATCCAGACTTCATTTCTTTGGTTGATTGCATAGGCAGCAGAACTATTTGGCTTGACTAGAGCTTGTGTATTTTGGCCAAGGACAGCTCTGTTAACATTTACACTGACAGTAGATAGAGCTCTGCTAACATTTACACTGACAGTAGATAGAGCTCTGTTAACATTTACACTGACAGTAGATAAGAGCTCTGCTAACATTTACACTGACAATAGATATAGAGAGAGCTCTGCTAACATTTACACTGACAGTAGATAGAGCTCTGTTAACATTTACACTGACAGTAGAGAGAGCTCTGTTAACATTTACACTGACAGTAGAGAGAGCTCTGTTAACATTTACACTGACAGTAGATATGCATTTGGTATAGTGCATTATTTTTGTAACATTGTGGAAGAATAGAGGGGTTTTGACCTCGTCTAGAAAACAGATTGCACACAGTAATCTTGTTTCATCTCTTACAGTCTGTCCAGCCTCCGTCCTCTGTTTCTATAATCAAGTCGGGCACATTCTTCCTCTAACGATAACCTTTCTCTGGGGAACGCTAAGGCTGACTGCACAGCCAAAATGGCTGCTTCATCTTCTATTTCCCTCCTACAGATGGCAGCAGTTCCTGCTTCCACGAATGACATCATTGCTTTGCAGTCAACGGCTGATGCATCAGAGAAGGACGCCTGGCGTGTATGGCTGGACCACTGGAGCAGACCATCCATGCCACGTTGTATTTTCCAATTTCTTGCCACATAGTCAAGACCATGTGTCAAAAGGAGGGATGGTGGCGCTTGTAAATAGATATTTATGTACAGTAGGGTTTTTACTGTGTTTGCAAAACATTTCACAGGTGGTGGGGTTGTACATGACTAACAACGTTGAACCAAACTCTGAAAATAACATTTATTAAACAAATTGGTGAAACATGCCTGACATGGGTAAAGGTGCTTCCATTGGCACTGATGAGTATGAGAGGCAGATTCCATTATAATAACTGTTGATCCCAGAAAGAAACTCTAGTCTCGAGAGCTACCTTAAAAAGGAAGCTCCCTCCAAAGTTTACATCTCCCCGTCTGAATTGGCTGGTGTATTTTATAATTTCGGTACATTACAGATCAATCTCAAAATAAGACATTTAATGAGTGCGAAGCAGAAAGTAACATTGTTAGACTAAAATAAAAACAATGCCTTCCAATAAGGAGAACGTTATCATGTTTGTTTTGTTTGTTTTTAAACCTTACAATAGGTGTAAAAGCAGAACATAGTTTGAGTGTGATCTATGTGCATTAGCAGTAGTGATTGAGAGGGTCTTTCCTATTGGGAAGAAAGGGAGGCTCCTAGTTGAAGGAAACAGATATGGAGACTAGTGAAAGTAACAAAGTGAATGGTAATATTAGCGGCTTTCAGATAGCACTCTAATAATGCAATATCTTAGTAATTTGAAGAAGTAAATGTTTCAATACAAGGTCACATGACAGAGGGACTGAGCCTTGGGACTGATATTAAACTAGAGGCTGCCATCTGGTGTTTGGGTTAAAGATAAGCTTCCTGTGGATAAATAGATAAGCCTCCAGTGAAAGTGAGTGGTACTGAACTCAAACAGGCTGGAAGGAACACAGTGGGAAAATTTAGGGGCAGATAGAAGATACGTCTTTGACTATTTCCAATTGTTATTATACAATTTGATAGTTTGAATATACCAGTGATTTAAATAAGAAGGTAATGTCATCTAAAACAATAATCTGTTTCCATGATGTGGAACACTGTCTAGAATTGGAGTAGATCCAAGTAAATGTTTTAGTACCGAATACTGAGCTGATAAGTCAGCCCCAACTTTTTGAAGGCCCTATTGTATTTGTTAAACAACAGGATTTACATTTTGACTAGTTGACGTCACAGGGAGTTAAGTACAGAACAGTTCAATGCAAACCCGATTGCGGTAATCGCTATGGAAACAACACATTCCCTGCTCCTCCGATTCCATTGAATCTGCATTTTACCCAAATTCCTCCAGGATTTTACAGCGCAATGAGCGTGGTGATTCTATCCTTGAACAGCGGAGCCAAGCTTGCCACCAACTTACACATCCATAATCCCTTGCAGTCCTTATCTTATTTTACAACTATACATACATCAGTCAAACTCAATCATGCCCAGATAAAGTATTTGAAATGATTTCAGTCACAATGTGCATAATGTTAATGTAATACTAGGTATGTTTAAGCAACATAAACACAAAAATAAAAAAGCTTGCTCGTCAAATAATTGTAATCAGTAATTAGGAGCCAGCTTTTGCCATGTGCTTTCATTGTTTGTGTGTGAATGTACGGTGCATTCAGGAAAGTATTCAGACCTCTTGATTTTTCCACATTTGTTACGTCACAGCCTTATTCTAAAAACGATTAAAGAAAATATTTTCCTCATCAACCTACACACAATACCCCATAATGACAAAGCGAAAACAGGTTTTACAAATCTTTGCAAACTTATATTAAAAAAATATAAAAAACAGATATACCTTATTTACATAAGTATTCAGACCCACTGAGACTCAAAATTGAGCTCAGGTGCATCCTGTTTCCATTGATCATCCTTGAGATGTTTCTACAACTTGAATGGAGTCCACCTGTGGTAAATTCAATTGATTGGACATCATTTGGAAAGGAACATAACTGTCTATATAAGGTCCCGCAGTTGACAGTGTATGTCAGAGCAAAATCCAAGCCACCAAAAAATTACTGCAGCATTGAAGGTCCCCAAGAACACAGTGGCCTCCATCATTCTTAAATGGAAGAAGTTTGGAACCACCAAGACACTTCCTAGAGCTGGCTGCCCGAACAAACTGAGGTTGGGGCAGAAGGGCCTTGGTCTCGGAAGTGACCAAGAACCTGATGGTCACACTGACAGAGCTCCAGAGTTCCTCTGTGGCGATGGGAGAACCTTCCAGAAGGACAACCATCTCTGCAGCACCCCTTTATGGTAGAGTGGCCAGACGGAAGCCACTCCTTCCTGTATATGTACTACACTACTCTGCCAATTTCAAGTCTATATTTGTCCAAAAAAATTATAATAGTTGAGAATATTTAGGACAGTACCTCAATGAATCTGCTATCTGGAACAGCCCCCAGGGAAGGGGCAAGTGTAGGGTGAAGTTGCCCCTAGATGCTGATCTTGTGTCAGTTTAGCATTTTCCCCACTAATGCTAAAAGATAGGATTTGGGGGAGATTTGGGGGAGAGGAACCTGATCCTACACCTGTCAGGTGTGTATGTATACAACACAACATTATGATTTCAGACTATTTAAAGCCACAATCCTTGCTTTCAAAAACCACAGTAACCACTCTCAAAGACCAGAGTAACTACTCTCAAAACTCATAGTAACCACTCTGTGCTCCCAATTCCTCTGGGTGGAAAGGAAATGAGGGATAACTAGCCAGTTGCACCACTAAATGCCTTCAACCTTCCACATCTAAACCCTCTGAATCACAGAGGCGCGGCGGGCTGCCTTAATCCAAGTCATGTGTGCCCAGGGAGCAGTTGTTGTTGGGTACTAACTGGCTCAAGGGCAGAACAGCAGATTTTTTTCCTTCTAACCTTTGCCGACTCAGGGATTCGAATGAGCGATCTTTCGGTTACCGGTCAAACGCTCTTAACCGCTAGGCTACCTGCCGCCCTCTGGGTTTGTCTGCGTGTGTGAGTGTTTGTGTCTCTCTCTCTCTGGGGGTTAGATTGTAAGTAAAACAACAAATTGAGGTCTTCTGCAAGTTAAACAAAGTTCTCTATTCATAGACAGGGCTGGAATCGTCCTGAGGACATTCAGCACAGAGTACATCACCTGCAGGACGTCCATGTCCATTCTTATGTTTCAGCATGGCTACTAAATAGGTGAATGTCTCCCTGCATATATCACAGCTGTAAGGCTTCTCTCCAGTGTGAGTGCGCTTGTGTACAGCCAGTGCGTCGGTTCGGGAAAACCTCTTCCCGCACTGATCACAGGCGTGAGGCTTCTCTCCAGTATGAGTTCTCTTGTGTGCAGCCAGGTTTTGTGACCGACTGAAGCTCTTCCCACAGACCAAGCATGGGTAAGGTTTCACTCCGGTGTGTGTTCGCTGGTGAGTCACCAAAGAATTGGACTGAGAAAACCTCCTCCCACATTGATCGCAGACGTAAGGCAGCTCGCCGGTGTGCACACGCTGGTGTGTTGTTAAACCTTGGCGGAATATGAAGCTCCTGCCACAGTCGGTGCAGTGGTACGGTTTCACTCCTCGGTGTATCTTCATGTGCGTTCTGAAGTTGCTTGGATGGTTGAAGGTCTTCCCGCACAGGTCGCAGACAATGGACTTCTCTTTACTGTGTCTCTTCTGGTGTTTCTTCAGATATATCAGATGAGAGAAACAATGACCACACTCAGAACAGCGGTAAGGTCTCTCTCTTGGGTTGTGCATCAGCTGGTGAAATTTGAGACTACCTTTCGTGGCAAAACCCGCACCACATTCTGAGCAGCTGAAGGGCTTTTCTTCAATGGGCTTGTGTTTAAACTTGTGTGATTTCAGTAAATAGGCTTGAATGAACCGCATTCCGCAGACGGAACATTGGAATGGTTTTTCTTCAGTATGCATTCTCATATGGAAATTAAAGGACGCCGAAATACAAAACTTCTTCTCGCAGTAGGAGCATTGGTAAGGCCTTTCTGCGGCAGGAATGTGTGTTTGCTCGTGTGCTTTCAGAGTGGATTTCTGAGCAAAACTTTTCTTGCACTTGGAGCATTGGAATGGTTTCTCTCCTGTGTGTATCCTTTGATGGTTTTTGAAGGTTGATAAAAAACTGTAGCTCTTCCCGCAGTCAGAGCAGTGGTAAGACCTTTCTGTGGGAGGCTCATGTACCGTTTTCTCATGTATTTTTCGATAGTGGTTGTTTGCAAAACCTTTCCCACACTTGGAGCATTGGAATGGTTTATTTTCAGTGTGGGTGCTTTGATGGATTTTCAAGCCTGATAAAACACTGAAACTCTTTCCGCAGTCATAGCAGTGGTGAGGTTTCTTCCCTGCATGTCTCTGTGGTTGTTTGTGGAAGTGTTTTGATGTGGCGAGACTCCAGTCTGGGTCGTCAGCATGATGAGGTTGTTGTTGAGGCTCCCCAGAAGATCCACGGTTGCCACGTCTCTCTCCTGTGTGAAAGAGACAATCAAACAAACAGTGAATACAGTTTGTCCAAACAGAAGTGACATCATATTGAGGTATTACAGTGCCTTCTGGAAATATTCAGACCCCTTTACTTTTTCCACATTTTGTTACGGTACAGCATTTTTCTAAAATGGATTCAATAAATAAACAATCCTCTACACACAATACCCCATAATGACCAAGCGAAAGCAGGTTGACATTTTTGCACATTTATAAAAAATTTAAAAAAACATGTACCTAAGTATTCAGACCCTTCGCTATGAGACTTGAAATTGAGCTCAGGTGCATCCTGTTTCCATTGATCATCCTTGAGCTGTTTCTACAACTTGGGAGTCAACTTGTGGTAAATCCAATTGATTGAACATGATTTGGAAAGGCACACATCGGTCTACATAAGGTCCCACGGTTGACAGTGCATGTCAGAGCAAAAACCAAGCTATGAGGTCGAAGGAATTGTTCGTAGAGCTCTCGAGACAGGATTGTGTCGAGGCACAGATCTGGGAAAGGGTACCAAAAAATGGCCTCCATCATTCTTAAATAGAAGAAGTTTGGAACCACCAAGACACTTCTTAGAGCTGACCGCCCGACCAAACTGAGTAATCGGGGCAGAAGCGCCTTGGTCAGGGAGGTGACCAAGAACCCAATGGTCACTGACAGAGCTCTAGAGTTCCTCTGTGGAAATGGGAGAACATTCCAGAAGGACAACCATCTCCGCAGCACTCCTCAGTAAAAAGGCACATGACAGCTCGCTTGGAGTTTGCCAAAAGGCACCTAAAGACTCAGACCATGAGAAACAAGATTATCTGGTCTGATGAAACTCTTTGGCCTGAATGCCAAGTACCACGTCTGGAGGAAACCTGGCACCATCCCACGGTAAAGCATAGTGGTGGCAGCATCATGCTGTGGGAATGTTTTTCAGCGGCAGGGCCTGGGAGACTAGTCAGGATCGAGGCAAAGTACAGAGAGATCCTTGATGACAACCTACTCCAGAGCGCTCTGGACCTCAGACTGGGGTGAAAGTTCACCTTACAACAGGACAATGACCCTAAGCACACAGCCAAGACAATGCGGGAGTGGATTCGGGACAATTTTCTGAATGTCCTTGAGTGGCCCAGCCAGAGCCCGGACTTGGACCCAATCTAACATCTCTGGAGAGACCTGAAAATAGCTGTGCAGCAGCGCTCCCTATCCAACCTCAAGCAGAGAAGAATGGGAGAAACTCCCCATATACAGGTGTGCCAAGCTTGTAGTGTCATACCCAAGAAGACTAGAGGCTGTAATCACTGCCAAAGGTGCTTCAACAAAGTACTGAATAAAGGGTCTGAATACCTATGTAAATGTGGTTTCAAATATATATATATATATATATATATATAAATATATATATATATATAAATTAGCAAACATTTCTAATAAGTTGTTTTGCCTTGTCATTATGGGGTATTGTGTGTAGATTGATGAGGGAAAAACGATTTAATCAATTTCAGAATAAGGCTGTAACCTAACAAAATTGGAAGAAGTTGAGGGGTCTGAATACCTTCAGAAAGTATTCACACCCTTTATCTTTTCCATATTGTTTGTGTTACAGAATTCATTTACATACGATACCCCATAATGTCAACGTGGAATTATCTTGTTCTAGAGTTCTACAAATTCTACAAAGAGTTCTAGAGTTCTACAGAGTTTTAGAGTTCTACAAATTCTACAAAGAGTTCTAGAGTTCTACAGAGTTTTAGAGTTCTACAAATTCTACAAAGAGTTCTAGAGTTCTACAGAGTTTTTGAGTTCTACAAATTCATTTAAAGTGAAAAGCTTAAAATGTAAGTATTCAAACAATAAGTATTCAACCAATTTGTTATGGAAAGCCGAAATAAGTTTAGGAATAAAAATAAATAAATAATACCAGTAATTGAATATCCTTTTGAGCCTGGTGAAGTTATTAATTACACTTTGGATGGTGTATCAATACACCCAGTCACTACAAATATCAGTGGTGGAAAAAGTACCCAATTGTCATACTTGAGTAAAAGTAAAGATACCTTAATAGAAAATGACTCAAGTAAAAGTCACCCAGTAAATTACTACTTGAGTAAAAGTCAAAAAGTATTTTGTTTTAAAATATACTTAAGTATCAAGAGTAAAAGTATGAGTAATTTAAAATTCCTTATATTAAGCAAACCAGACGTCACAATGTTTTTATTTTATTTACAGATAGCCAGGGGCACACTCCAACAGTCAGACATAATTTACAAACGATGTATTAGTGTTTAGTGAGTCCATCAGATCAGAGGCAGTAGGTATGAATAGGGATGTGTAAATTGGACCATTTCCTGTCCGACTAAGCATTCAAAATGTAACAAGTACTTTTGGTTGTCAGGGAAAATGTAAGGAGTAAAAAATACATTATTTTCTTTAAGAATGTAGTGAAGTAAAAGTAAAAGTTGTCAAAAATATAAAATAGTAAAGTACAGATACCCCCCAAAACAACTAAATTAGTACATTCTAAGTATTTTTACTTAAGTACTTTACACCACTGACAAATATACAGGTGTCCTTCCTAACGCGGTTGCCGGAGAGGAAGGAAACTGCTCAGAGATTTCACCATGAGGCCAATGGTCATTTTAAAACAAAAACTTTAATGGCTGTGATAGGAGAAAACTGAGGACAGATCAACAACATTGTAGTTACTCTATAATACTAACCTAAATGACCGAGTGAAAAGAAGGGAGCGTGTACAAGGCTCTGCATCTGTCCTCGTGCTCCTAAACCTTACTGCCGCTTTTGACACCGATCACCAGATTATTTTGGAGAGATTGGAAACCCTAATTGGTCTACATGGACAAGTTCTTGCTTGGTTGTCAGAAAGATTTGTACATTTTGTTGTACCTCAAGGTTCTGTTTTAGGACCACAATTTTTTTCACTATATATTCTACTTCTTGGTGATGTCACTCGGAAACACAATGTCAACTTTCTCTGCTATGCGGACGACACACAGCTGTACATTTCGATGAAACATTTTGCAGCTTTAAATAGTAGGACTGTGCGGCTCCCATAGTCTGTTCTGGACTTAGGGACTGTGAAGAGACCTCGAGTGGCATGTCGAGGGGTATGCATGGGATGTCCGAGCTCTGTGCTACTAGTTTAAAAACAGACACCTCGGTGCATTCAGCACGTCAACAATTCTTACAAAAACAAGTAGTGATGAAGTCAATCTCTCTGAACAGTAGTCCAGGAGCCTTACCAGGAGGGGGGTGCAGTGGCAGAAATGGAGGGCAGACCGAGTCACGGTAGAGATGTAAAAAGTAGGAGACAATGGAGCAAAAGTGAGGGAGGATAGACAGAGAGATGGGGCAAAGGCAAAGAGAGAGGTAATGGAGTGATGTGAGAGGATAGACAGAGAGATGGGGCAGAGGCAGAGAGATAATGGAGTGATGTCAGAGAGATAATGGAGCGATGTCAGAGAGAGGTAATGGAGTGATGTCAGATAGAGGTAATGGAGCTATGTCAGAGAGAGTTAATGGAGTGATGTCAGAGAGTTAATGGAGTGATGTCATATAGAGAGGTAATGGAGTGATGTCAGAGAGAGAGGTAATGGAGTGATGTTAGAGAGAGAGGTAATGGAGTGATGTCAGAGAGATAATGGAGTGATGTCAGATAGAGGTAATGGAGTGATGTGAGAGAGAGAGGTAATGGAGTGATGTTAGAGAGGTAATGGAGCTATGTCAGAGAGAGGTAATGGAGTGATGTCAGATAGAGAGGTAATGGAGTGATGTTAGAGAGAGAGGTAATGGAGTGATGTCAGATAGAGGTAATGGAGTGATGTTAGAGAGAGGTAATGGAGTGATGTTAGAGAGAGAGGTAATGGAGTGGTGTTAGAGAGACAGGTAATGGAGTGATGTCAGATAGAGGTAATGGAGTTATGTTAGAGAGAGAGGTAATGGAGTGGTGTTGTCAGATGTTAGAGAGGTAATAATGTTGGAGGTAATGGATGTTAGAGAGAGAGGTAATGGAGTGATGTCAGATAGAGGTAATGGAGTTATGTTAGAGAGAGGTAATGGAGTGGTGTTAGAGAGAGAGGTAATGGAGTGATGTTAGAGAGAGAGGTAATGGAGTGGTGTCAGAGAGAGAGGTAATGGATGTCAGATGTAATGGAGTTATGTTAGAGAGAGAGGTAATGGAGTGGTGTTAGAGAGAGAGGTAATGGAGTGATGTCAGATAGAGGTAATGGAGTTATGTTAGAGAGAGAGGTAATGGAGTGGTGTTAGAGAGAGAGGTAATGGAGTGGTGTTAGAGAGAGAGGTAATGGAGTGATGTCAGATAGAGGTAATGGAGTTATGTTAGAGAGAGAGGTAATGGAGTGATGTCAGATAGAGGTAATGGAGTGATGTTAGAGAGAGAGGTAATGGAGTGATGTTAGAGAGAGAGGTAATGGAGTGGTGTTAGAGAGAGAGGTAATGGAGTGATGTCAGATAGAGGTAATGGAGTTATGTTAGAGAGAGAGGTAATGGAGTGGTGTTAGAGAGAGAGGTAATGGAGTGATGTTAGAGAGAGAGGTAATGGAGTGGTGTTAGAGCGAGAGGTAATGGAGTGGTGTCAGAGAGAGAGGTAATGGAGCGATGTTAGAGGGCAGGGGGAGTGCATTACATATCGCTGTCCTCTATGTTTTACGATTCTAAAATTAAGGCTTTAAATTAAAACCTTTGCATTTTAAGCAAGCATTTCACAGTAATACCGGTTGTATTCGGCATGTGTGAAAAAGACATTTGATTGGATTTGGTATGTCACTGTCCTCTTAACGATTCTACAATGTTACACACAAAGGTATTGATGCAACTTACAAATGTTGATATCAGAGGCACCTGGACTGCACTGTAATGTTAGAAAACAACAACTCAACTTCACAATGGAACCAAAACAAAAGGTATCCTGCTGCACTTACTTTGATGAATCTCGTCTCCTTCCTCCTCCTCATCTCCTTCCTCCTCCTCGTCTCCTCCTCCAGCAGTTCCTCTCAACCCTGGTGTTTTCCTGCAGTCGACCAGCCGCACAGACACCCTCTTCAGACCCTGCAGTAAGGCATTACCAGGAGAGGACAGAGAGGGGGACCCACTCACTCTCTTCAGACCCAGCAGTAAGGCATTACCAGGAGAGGACAGAGAGGGGGACCCACTCACTCTCTTCAGACCCAGCAGTAAGGCATTACCAGGAGAGGACAGAGAGGGGGACCCACTCACTCTATTCAGACCCAGCAGTAAGGCATTACCAGGAGAGGACAGAGAGGGGGACCCACTCACTCTCTTCAGACCCTGCAGTAAGGCATTACCAGGAGAGGACAGAGAGGGGGACCCACTCACTCTCTTCTCCCTCTGCTCTGGTGTGTGTCTCTCTGGTGCTGGTTCTGCCTCCAGGCCTTTGCTCGGCAACAAATCCCTGTCCTCCTCATCCCATTCTTCATCGCAGTCTGCAGCGTTGTCATCAAAGGATTGGCTGGGACTCATGGGTTCCCCCTCCAGCCCTTTGCTAGGTAACCAATCCATGTCCTTCTGGTTCTCGTCTTCATCACAGTCTACAGCATCATCATCAATGGATTGGCTGGGACTCAAAGGTGCACCGATACCCTCCTCCTGTATCTTCCTGATGTCCTCTTTCAGTTGGAGTAACCAAGACATTCCCTGCTCCTCCGATTCCATTGAATCTGCATTTTCCCAAAGTTCCTCCAGGATTTTACGGCACAATGAGTGATGGTGATTCTTTCCTTGAACATCAGAGCCATCCTTGCCACCTATTCCACTGCGTTCACACAGGCAGCGTAAATTGTCGTTGGTTAAAGTGTATAAACTCTGTTCCATTTCATCCATCAATGTTTCCCTCTTTCCACTCATATTGTCCTGCTCACGTGGCAACAACAGAAATGAAGTCAATGTCAAGACTGATATAGTTCAGTTAGATGACCTGTAATGAAAGTAAAATGAAAGATTAGAACACATTAGTGCTGACCCCATTTAGTCGACTGGTCCATTGTTTGGCTGTTGGTCAACAGAGATTTCTTTAGTTGAGCAGTAGCAAAAAATATATAATAATCATGGTGTAAGACACCTTTCTGATTGGCTCCTGTCTGAGTGGACTGATCCATTGTGGAGGCCGTGGGGATGGTACAGTCCATCCGTCTAAGACATGTGCTACTGTAATTGTATATAGCTATATTGTCAGAACAACACTAACAAAAAATGTATATATTTTAAAACAAATGCGGTCGCTCTCCGCGGTTCTGAATCACATCAGTGCGCTGTTGAATTGGCGCCTTTTCCTAGACCATGTTGCTATGTGCATAATAGAAAAGTTAACCAGCATTTTGGTGTGATGTTAGAGAGAGAGGTAATGGAGTGATGTTAGAGAGAGAGGTATTGTAGTGATGTTAGAGAGAGAGGTAATGCAGTGATGTTAGAGAGAGAGATAATGGAGTGATGTTAGAGAGAGGTAATGGAGTGATGTTAGAGAGAGAGGTAATGGAGCGACGTTAGAGAGAGAGGTAATGTAGTGATGTTAGAGAGAGAGGTAATATAGTGATGTTAGAGAGAGGTAATGGAGTGATGTTAGAGAGACAGGTAATGGAGTGATGTTAGAGAGACAGGTAATGGAGTGATGTTAGAGAGACAGGTAATGGAGTGATGTTAGAGAGAGGTAATGTAGTGATGTTAGAGAGAGAGGTAATGGAGTGATGTTAGAGAGACAGGTAATGGAGTGATGTTAGAGAGAGAGATAATGGAGTGATGTTAGAGAGAGAGGTAATGGAGTGATGTTAGAGAGACAGGTAATGGAGTGATGTTAGAGAAAGAGGTAATGGAGTTATGTTAGAGAGAGAGGTAATGGAGTGATGTTAGAGAGAGAGGTAATGGAGTGATGTTAGAGAGACAGGTAATGGAGTGATGTTAGAGAGAGAGGTAATGGAGTGATGTTAGAGAGAGGTAATATAGTGATGTTAGAGAGACAGGTAATGGAGTGATGTTAGAGAGAGGTAATGGAGTGATGTTAGAGAGAGGTAATGGAGTGATGTTATAGAGAGAGGTAACGGAGTGATGTTAGAGAGACAGGTAATGGAGTGATGTTAGAGAGACAGGTAATGGAGTGATGTTAGAGAGAGAGGTATTGGAGTGATGTTAGAGAGAGAGGTAATGGAGTGATGTTAGAGAGAGAGGTAATGGAGTGATGTTAGAGACAGGTAATGGAGTGATGTTAGAGAGAGGTAATGTAGTGATGTTAGAGAGAGGTAATGTATGGATGTTATATAGAGAGGTAATGGAGTGATGTTAGAGAGACAGGTAATGGAGTGATGTTAGAGAGACAGGTAATGGAATGATGTTAGAGAGAGAGGTAATGTAGTGATGTTAGAGAGAGAGGTAATGGAGTGATGTTAGAGACAGGTAATGGAGTGATGTTAGAGAGACAGGTAATGGAGTGATGTTAGAGAGAGGTAATGGAGTGATGTTATAGAGAGAGGTAATGGAGTGATGTTAGAGAGAGGTAATGGAGTGATGTTAGAGAGAGAGGTAATATAGTGATGTTATAGAGAGAGGTAATGGAGTGATGTTATAGAGAGAGGTAATGGAGTGATGTTAGAGAGACAGGTAATGGAGTGATGTTAGAGAGAGAGGTAATATAGTGATGTTAGAGAGAGAGGTAATATAGTGATGTTATAGAGAGAGGTAATGGAGTGATGTTATAGAGAGAGGTAATGGAGTGATGTTAGAGAGAGAGGTAATGGAGCGATGTTATAGAGAGAGGTAATGGAGTGATGTTATAGAGAGAGGTAATGGAGTGATGTTATAGAGAGAGGTAATGGAGTGATGTTTAAAGAGAGAGGTAACGGAGTGATGTTAGAGAGGTAATGGAGTGATGTTAGAGAGAGAGGTAATGGAGTGATGTTAGAGAGAGAGGTAATATAGTGATGTTAGAGAGAGGTAATGGAGTGATGTTATAGAGAGAGGTAATGGAGTGATGTTAGAGAGAGAGGTAATGGAGTGATGTTAGAGAGAGAGGTAATGGAGTGATGTTAGAGAGAGAGGTAATGGAGCAATGTTAGAGAGAGAGGTAATGGAGTGATGTTAGAGAGAGAGGTAATGTAGTGATGTTAGAGAGAGAGGTAATGGAGTGATGTTACAGAGAGAGGTAATGGAGTGATGTTACAGAGAGAGGTAATGGAGTGATGTTAGAGAGAGAGGTAATGGAGTGATGTTATAGAGAGAGGTAATGTAGTGATGTTATAGAGAGAGGTAATGGAGTGATGTTATAGAGAGAGGTAATGGAGTGATGTTAGAGAGAGGTAATGTAGTGATGTTATAGAGAGAGGTAATATAGTGATGTTAGAGAGAGGTAATGGAGTGATGTTAGAGAGAGAGGTGTTGAGAACAATGCGGTGGAGTTGGGAGACGAGAAAACAGCAGTTTCCTTGTTAATGGTCTAAGGAAAGTGAGGAAACCCCATCTTCATTAGGTCTATAATCAACAGCCTAACTGTTAAATGTGCCTTTATACATCATCCATATACTGTACCAATCAAAACGTTTGGACACACCTCCTCATTCAACAGTTTCTTTATTTTTACTATTTTCTACACTGTAGAATAATAGTAAAGATATCAACACTATGTAATAACACATATGGAATTATGTAGTAACCCCCAAAAAAGTGTTAAACAAATCAAAATAGATGTAATATTTGAGATTCTTCAAAGTAGCCACCCATTACCTCATGAAACTGGTTGAGAGAATGTCAATAGTGTGCAAAGCTGTCATCAAGGCAGTCACCTGGAATGCATTTCAATTTTTTTAATAACCTTTATTTAACTAGGCAAGTCAGTTAAGAACAAATTCTTATTTACAATGACGGCCTAGGAACAGTGGGTTAACTGCCTGTTCATTGGGCAGAACAACAGAACGACCCTGTCAGCTCGTGGGTTTGAACTTGCAACCTTCCGGTTACTAGTCCAACGCTCTAACCACTAGGCTACCCTGCCTAGTGTGCCTTGTTAAAAGTTCATTTGTGGAATTTCTTTCCTTCTTAATGCGTTTAAGCCAATCTGTTCTGCTGTGACAAGGTAGGGGTGGTATACAGAAGATTTGGTGAAAGACCAAGTCTATATAATGGCAAGAAAAGCTCAAATAAGCAAAGAGAAATGACAGTCCATCATTTCTTTAAGACATGAAGGTCAGTCAATCCCGGAAAATGTCAAGAACTTTGAAAGTTTCTTCAAGTGCCGTCGCAAAAACCATGAAGCGCTATGATGAAACTGGCTCTCATGAGGACCACCACAGGAAAGGAAGACCCAGAGTTACCTCTGCTGCAGAGGATAAGTTCATTAGAGTTACCAGCCTCAGAAATTGCAGCCCAAATAAATGCTTCACAGAGTTCAAGTGACAGACACATCTCAACATTAACTTTTCAGAGGAGACCGTGTGAATCAGGCCTTCATGGTTGAATTGCTGCAAAGAAACCACTACTAAAGGACACCAATAATAAGAAGAGACTTGCTTGGGCCAAGAAACACGAGCAATGAACATTAGACCGGTAGAAATCTGTCCTTTGGTCTGATGAGTCCAAATTTGAAATATTTTGTTGTAGTTGCAACCGCTGTGTCTTTGCTGCTATTTACTCTGTTTCAGCTGACTGTGCAATCCACTGTCTCATCAGCCCAGCCAGGCAGTTTATAAACTTGATCCACTACAAAAAGCATCTAGACATCATCTCACATTTCTTTTAGACTAACATCTAGTTTTCAACAGCAGAGATTTGTATAAACCCTGCTGTCTGTCTCTCTGACATTTGCAACATTGTTTCAATATGTTGCAATGTGTAGGGAGTCTGGAGGAGACAGACATGTAGCTTTTCTCAGCCAGTCGAAATCATGAATCAGCTGATATCATTTTTATGGATATATACAAAGAAAAGTCCATTTAAAAAAAAGGTACAACAAAGCCAGTTTTTGGAGGATGTATTGGCATGATTTGCCAGCCCTCGATGACACCTGTGCCAATATATCCTCCAAACACCGACTTCTCTGGCATTATCACTTAATTAGTTACAAGTCTTTGGATATACTCTGGTCATTATTTAAACTAGCTACCAAGTAACGAACCTGGCTGACATTTCCTCAATGTGTTTTTAAACGGATGGCTTTATTGGTGTTAAAATAGAGAAAGTATGTTATTTGGAGCACAGGGCTGATGATGTCATGCAGGGGCTGTCGTTTTGTGTTTACGACAAGTATGATGTCGGACGACAATAGAACGTTCATGATGTTGCTACGGTAATGGTCTACACAGACATGTCGATAGACGGACTGTAGTAAACCAGCTTTTATGCTTTTGGCAGATTTCATAACATAGCGTTCAACAATGTAATGTGTTATGATTGGTGTTTATATATTGGAGAGTTGAGACCAAATCACGGACGCTGGACAGAGTGGATTTCAGTTGTAACAAAAGACAGTTTTAATGAGTCAAAGATATCTGGCCCGCAGTTTTACGTGCACGGATCTAGTTCATATAACTCGGCAAGGAGTCAGGTGAAAAAGAGGCCTTATACAAAGGTTACATTCATTTTTATACATAGAATAAAGTAGGTGGAGTCTTGTCGTTTTGGTCTTCTGACTGGTCACAAAGGGTTGGAGGCGGGCCTTGCTCTAGCCAGAGCGGGCCCCATTGGTGCATAGCAGAGTCGTGTTCTCTGAGCTCCCTGACCTGGACTGAGTGAGATGTGTGTTTATACAAGGAGACATTTGTGTATCAGGAAATCTGACACAGGAGAGCAGAGGGGGTCAGTTTTATGGCTGGGTGTATGTGTTCTTGCGATGGAATGTCTTTGTTTCCTGGGGTCGGGAGACAACAAAGCTGAGGGGATAGTGTTAGGGGGGTAGTTTTATTGCTGGCTGTGTGAGCTAGTTCCTGTTTTAACAGGGGTAGGTAAGATGACTTGAGTCAGGCGGTTTGGCTTGGCGCTGTATAATATATGAGCTATGTGTATGAATGTTTACATATATATACATATATGACAAATGTCGACATGAAAATGAAAGTTATTCGGTTCAACGTAAAAGTTTAAATAGAGAATGTTCCAATCTTCTAAAGTTACTTGGATAGTTATCTACGTTAGCTAGCAACGTTAAACACAACTTTTCGGGTGTTTGTCGCCACCTCACACATCGGGAATTAAGTTATTATCAAATGAAAGCCCTGAATATTAGCTAATCGTACAAGGGGTTAATAATGTGGTGTACAAAAACATAAACTCGGCTCTAGTATGACTGTGACCGTAATCTTTGCTACCTACCTGATTCAGGTGAAAGGCTACAGTAGCTAGCTAGCACGTTTCTGTCCACGTGGGAAAGAAGTAACGTTATGTCTCCTGACGTTCGTTTGATGTTCCTTCGACAACGTTGTTCTAATGTCAGTTTCCCGTTGGAGTTTGAAAGTAAAGTAGAATATCCAGCTATGCTTGAAGACTTATCTAGATGACTAACTCTTCCTTGTCTAATGTTACTTCCAACTTCATCACACACAAACCAGAGCAGTCGAGTACCGATAGCTATAACCATGATTAAAAGCTTCTACTTCGGGTTTTATGACGAACTACATGCAAAAATGTGTGTTTTTGCCACAAACTAGATGAAAATAAATATCCCAAAATTGATATGGATAAAATCATACTGACTACCCAAAAATCACTAATCAACATGCATTTTTATGTTAAAATCAATAAATCGGATCATTCCTCCTATATGGTTCCTTTTGGACGTCATAGAATATATATATATATGTGTGTGTGTGTGTGTGTGTGTGTGTGTTATCTGAAAAAGGACGTTTGACTTTCAGAAAAACATATTGGTCAAGCTCAGACACTTTTTTATATTTATTTTATTTTTTACTTATCAGGTACATAATCTTAACAGGCTGGACATCTGGAGCCCAAATTAGCCCTAGCACTGTGAGTAAGCAAGATTGAGCTGCACTGTTTGACGTGACTGTAAATTAGCCGAAGTTGGCTAGCTAGCAAGCAAGGTATAAGAACCTTTCCAGCCAGTATGGCAAAAGAACATTCACACCAACCTCAAATCTCAAAATCACTATGCTTTTAGTCAGTTATCAACTCTGAAGATACATCAGCTATCTCACACGGGAGAGAAGCATTTCCACTGCTCCCAAGGTGGGGAGAGTTTCAGGCAGTCATCAGCTCTGAAGAAACGCTAGGGAACTCACAACAAAGAGCCCCAAATACTTTGAAGATGCAAGAGTAACGTGTTATAATCATTGAGTATCCTGTAATAAACCCTGGATGTCTGGTAATAAGTGGTAGTGAAAGAAGAATTTCAGTTTAAATATTGTATATTGAATAGGGTGACAACCTTTTAAAATTGATATCATGTTATTAACACTGTAGCTATTATAAAATAAAATGATGGTGGTGAAAGAAGAGTCATGCTCTGGAGTTGTGTTTGAATGTTGTTTATTTAAGTAAAGTTGGCACAGCTATGGCATGGCCCGTGGGGCAAAAGCGTTATGAGAGGAGCACCCTCAATTGAACAGTAATCTGTGCCGCATGTTGTCAACAAAGCATCGTTCAGAAACATACATATGTTTTCCATTAAATGTGTTTGAATTTTCAAACCTGTTTTCATTGAGAAGACAGACAAAGCCTTTTATCAAAAGTAATCACTTATGCAAGTGAAAACCCAGAATCCTACTCATTACTCCACTTGCTTAACCTACGGCACTTTTGTTTTGAGCAGACTTCACCCTCGGCCAAAACGGGGCGGGGCACCCGGGAGACAGCCCGGTTTCCAAAGCGAATGCACTCAACGCTAACCTGGTTCATCCTGAGCATTAATCAAATCCCCTCACTGTTCGTGTTGTTGCCCTGTGTCTAGGATTTTCCGAGACTAGTTTAGCACCGCAGCAAGGAAAACAAAAGCCCCACACCTACACTTAAAGCTGTCCTTTTCATAGAGTAAAGCTATTTTGTTATCTAGCGTTCTGGTAGTGGCAGTAATGCTTGGCTGAACAATGTATCAAGTATATATCACGTACAATTGCTTTATATATTTTCTTTCTTGGTTAAACGTTGCGTTGCTAGCTACATAGTTTTTTCTCGTTTTTTTCTCTCATTTTGTATCGCTATCTTTATTTGTATCAGATTCTAGGGAAAACAAAAATGACTTTAGGCCTTGTATCCACGGCTGGATCTGCGCCCAAGAGGACGCTCAAACTTCCTGCCCTTGGAGTGAATGTAGGGCTTGGTGTGACTGTGGGGGGTTCCACAGGCTTTTCCAAAAATGCCTGTACACCTCTCTGCCCTTACGGGGTCCTGACAGCAGCACGGTGCCCTGCCCTTTGGGATCCTGCGGCGAGCGCAGTCAGTCACCTTCAGAGCGCACACCTTGAGCTTGGGGATATCCTGAATTCTGACATCATCAGTGACGGTTCCCACGAGAACTGCGGTTCGATGCGTGAAGCCTCTTTCGTCATGAGTTCCACCTAGTGGACAGATATTTAGGAGACCTCATGAGCTGTCCTGACCAGTTAAGAGTCGCCAGCAGGTGTCTTTGTAATAGAAAAAGGCAGTGGGTCAGTGGTTCCTGCACCACATGCAATTGGTTTGGAGTTGTTCAAAGAATGTTTTGATATTTCTATATGATCAATCCAGAAATAATACATGCAACAGTATTTCTCGCTCTTTATACAATGATTTCACAAGGCCTATTTCTTTGTTTTTGTAAATTTCACATGATATGTCTAAATATTTATGACCACTAGGCTAATTAAACATGTTTTTCTTTTGATTATTGAATTACCTACATCATGTTATTTATTCCAAGTAATCCCTTTGGAGCACAATCACATTATTTAAAAAAAAAAAGCCTACAAATTGGGCAATTTAAGGCATCTAGGGTTTATGTTAAAGACGCAATATGCAGAAATGTAGTGGGGCAAAAAAGTATTTAGTCAGCCACCAATTGTGCAAGTTCTCCCACTTAAAAAGATGAGAGAGGCCTGTAAATACTTATTTTCCACCATAATTTGCAAATAAATTCATTAAAAATCCTACAATGTTATTTTCTGGATTTTTCTCTCATTTTGTCTAACATAGTTGAAGTGTACATATGATGAAAATTACAGGCCTCTCTCATCTTTTTAAGTGGGAGCACTTGCACAATTGGTGACTGACTAAATACTTTTTTTGCCCCACTGTATGAGTTGATTTTACTCTGGGCTCAGTTTGTCTGGGCAGTGTTCTAACATCATCCTAAAACTTCCTCTGAGCTGGGAGTTTTAATAGTCTTAACAGGTTTTAACAGGATTCCTAGGACCTTTTCTGAGATGTCTTGTGGACACAGACCCTGATGTCATATTGGTGTTTGTTGCCAAGCTGGTCAATTATGTGCATATCTAACTAATGTTGACAGACTATTTTTTTCCCCTCTTCATGAAACCCGAAGTACATTTTTTTTTTATATTCTAATATGAAAATGTACTAAAGAGTATGAATTACGACGAGGGTCACATTTGAACTAAATTGTCTTATTCCTCCAGAAATCCATTCACTTTCCATCTGCATAAATCAATACTTTCTAAACCAAACTTCCATTGTTGCAATTTAACCAGCCAGACAGCCAGCTCCTCGTGGAACCGTTTTATTCAGGCATATTGACGTCCATTTCACCAGGATCGTGGGTTAACTTCTCAGTAACATAATGTGGCACAATAATATGATTACTTGACTCAGTAACAAGGTGTTATAACTAATTACACTTTGTATTTGAGTAACAATAACTATAGTTAGCAAGGCGATACTTTCAGAATATACGGCGCATTCAGAAAGTATTCAGAGCCTTTCCCTTTATACAGATTCTGTTACGTTACAGCCTTATTCTAAAATGGATTAAATGTCATGTTTTCCCTCACCAATCTACACACAATCCCCCATAATGACAAAGCAAAAACAGTTTTATACATTTTTGCAAAATCTGATTAAAAAGTAATTGAAATACCTTATTCAGACCCTTTGCTATGAGACTTGAAATTGAGCACAGGTAAATTCTGTTTCCATTGATCATCCTTGAGATGTTTCTACAACTTGATTGGAGTACACCTGTGGTAAACTCAAATGATTGGACATGATTTGGAAAGGCACACACCTGTCTATATAAGGTCCCACAGTTGATAGTGCATGTCGGAGCAAAAACCAAACCATGAGGTTTTAGGAATTGTACATTGAGCTCCGAGACAGGATTGTGTTGAGGCACAGAGTCTGGGGAAGGGTACCAAAAACATGCCTGCAGCATTGAATGTCCCCAAGAACACAGTGGCCTCCATCATTCTTAAATGGAAGAAGTTTGGAACCACCAAGACTCTTCCTAGAGCTGGCCGCCCCAGGCAAACTGAGGGGGAAAGGGGTTTTGGTCAGGGAGGTGACCAAGAACCCAATGATCACTCTGACAGAGCTCCAAAGTTATGTGCAGAACCATCCAGAAGGACAACTATCTCTGCAGCACTATACCAGTATGTTAGAGTGGCCAGACAGAAGCCACTCCTCAGTTAAAGCTACATGACAGCCCACTTGGAGTTTGCCAAAAGGCACCTAAAGGACTCTCAGACCATGAAAAACAAGGTTATCTGTTCTGATGAAACCAAGCGTCACATCTGGAGGAAACCTGGCACCATTTCTACGGTGAAGCATGGTGGTGGCAGCATCAAGCTGTGGGGATGTTTTTCAGTAGCAGGGACTGTGAGACAGGCCTTTTTGCTTTGTCATTATGGGGTACTGTGTATAGATTGAGGGGAGGGGGGCAATTTAATACATTTTAGAATAAGGCTGTAACGTAACAAAATGTGGAAAAAGTCAGGTAAGACAGGTAACTAACTACAATAGAAACCTTACTCACCAGAGCTCTCACATTATGAAAACCACCAAAAAAGTTCAGGACAAAGACACACACATATATATATATATATATACACACACACACACACACACACACACACAACAACCTGCCAAATAAATTCTATACAATGTTTAGATTAAAACAGTGGAACAGGACAATGGGCACCCTCTGCTCTGTATAGGTTTGACCTTTGACCAGGTAGTGCACCATATAGGGAACAGGGTGTCATTTGGGACACAGTATGGAAAGAGAAGTGTTGAGGGTGGAGCTTCACGGGGGAGCATCCCTTACCCTCGCTCTCTCAGGACTTTTACCATGTCTTTTATTTTTTGTTCTTCATCCGTTTCATTGTAGTTCATGATTATATGCAAATAAAATATACTTCAGTAAGCTCATGAGTGTGTCCCCGTGTGTGTTTGGATATGTGTGTTCTCCTAAGTGTTGTTTTTAGGTATGTGTGTTTTCTGGTGTCTTCCGAGGTGCCCGGATAGAATAAACCTCTTGCCGCAGACAGGACAAGGGAAGGGTCTCTCTCCCGTGTGAATGCGCCGGTGTATCTTTAAATAGTTAGAATGGGCGAAGTTGGCCCCGCAGTCGGCACAGCTGTAAGGCCTTTCCCCCGAGTGAGACCGTTCATGAGCCCGCATATTCCCCCTCTGCGCGAAACCCTTCCCGCACACGGAGCAGCAGTGTGGTTTCTCTCCGGTATGGGTCAAGTGGTGGACTTTCAGGTCCCCAGAGCTGAAGAAGCTTTTCCCACAGTCGGAGCAGAGGTATGGTCTCTCTCCTGTGTGGCTTAGCCAGTGAGTCTTTAGGCCTCCTGAACGAGCAAAGGTCTTCCCACATTCGGTGCAGCAGTACGGTTTCTCACCCGTGTGTGTGCGTTGGTGCCGTTGCAGCTTGGACTGGTTGAAGAAGCCTATCCCGCAGTCAGCGCAGGTGTACGGTCTCTCTTCATTGTGCGTCAGCTCGTGACTCTTCCGGTGTCCTGGCTCAGCGAAGCACTTCCCACACTTGCAGCAAGAGTACGGTTTCTCTCCGGTGTGTCCTCGCTCGTGCCGAGCCAGCTTTGACGGTTTAGCGAAGATCTTGCCACAGTAAGAACAAGTGTAGTCAGGGGCCAGCTTCTTGATTCTAGTGTGGGTATTCTCATGTCTCTCTAGGTGTGATGGTCTGTCAAATGTCTTCCCACAGTCAGGACATGGATGAAGCTTCTTCGCAGCCTTCTTCTTCTGGTGTTGTGGTTGCCCTGTTGCCACAGTCATTTCTGGAAGATAGTCTGGGTCCAACTTTATCCTGTCTCCTATACAGATTGAATAAAACAGACAAATAGATTAATACTTCATTTTTATTGAAGACCGTTCAGCAAGAGGAGACAGACAAGCACCTGGGGAGAACACTGAGAAAGGATTGTCACGGGTGGGAATTAAACCCTGGTCTCCATTGGGGAGAATTTTGAGAGGGGATTAAACCCTGGTCTCCAGTGGGGAGAACAGTGAAAGGGGATTAAACCCTGGTCTCCAGTGGGGAGAACAGTGAAAGGGGATTAAACCCTGGTCTCCAGTGGGGAGAACAGTGAAAGGGGATTAAACCCTGGTCTCCAGTGGGGAGAACAGTGAAAGGGGATTAAACCCTGGTCTCCAGTGGGGAGAACAGTGAAAGGGGATTAAACCCTGGTCTCCAGTGGGGAGAACAGTGAAAGGGGATTAAACCCTGGTCTCCAGTGGGGAGAACAGTGAAAGGGGATTAAACCCTGGTCTCGAGTGGGGAGAACAGTGAAAGGGGATTAAACCCTGGTCTCGAGTGGGGAGAACAGTGAAAGGGGATTAAACCCTGGTCTCGAGTGGGAAGAACAGTGAAAGGGGATTAAACCCTGGTCTCGAGTGGGGAGAACAGTGAAAGGGGATTAAACCCTGGTCTCGAGTGGGGAGAACAGTGAAAGGGGATTAAACCCTGGTCTCCAGTGGGGAGAACAGTGAAAGGGGATTAAACCCTAGTCTCCAGTGGGGAGAACAGTGAAAGGGGATTAAACCCTGGTCTCGAGTGGGGAGAACAGTGAAAGGGGATTAAACCCTGGTCTCCAGTGGGGAGAACAGTGAAAGGGGATTAAACCCTGGTCTCCAGTGGGGAGAACAGTGAAAGGGGATTAAAACCTGGTCTCCATTGGGGAGAACAGTGAAAGGGGATTAAACCCTGGTCTCCAGTGGGGAGAACAGTGAAAGGGGATTAAACCCTGGTCTCGAGTGGGGAGAACAGTGAAAGGGGATTAAACCCTGGTCTCGAGTGGGGAGAACAGTGAAAGGGGATTAAACCCTGGTCTCCAGTGGGGAGAACAGTGAAAGGGGATTAAAACCTGGTCTCCAGTGGGGAGAACAGTGAAAGGGGATTAAACCCTGGTCTCGAGTGGGGGGAACAGTGAAAGGGGATTAAACCCTGGTCTCCATTGGGGAGAACAGTGAAAGGAGATTAAACTCTGGTCTCGAGTGGGGAGAACAGTGAAAGGGGATTAAACCCTGGTCTCCAGTGAGGAGTCATACATGGGAGGTCCCGGGAGTTGACACTCAATCACGGCTATGCACAGATTATTACTTTATTGTTCCTAGAGGGGGGTAATGTTGTGTGGTGTACAGAAACTTCTGTACTATATGAAAAATGGTTCGGTACTAGAATTTTTGGACCTTTCGCTACTTCTGCCATGTGTCTCACGTGTGTACTGATTGAGAGGGTTGAGTCTAGTAATTTGTCTGAATCTTCTCACGGAGAGAGAATGCCAACAGCATGGCTTCTTCTAACAAAAACATCAAACCGGTATCTCCACGCCCACAATTTGTTGACAAAACTGACACTGGACTCAAACTATGGGAAAACTTTGTTTACAGAGCAGATGAGGGCCAGCCCAACAAAACAACAAAGAAAAAGGTGTTACAAAACAGCGCAGTGCAAGGGAGATTTAGTTCCAAAATGACCCAGGGTTGAATTGGGCTGGGTCCCACCTATGATCCAAATGAGAGCCAGTTGGAGCTGAGACCCTTGTGTACCAGGGGACAACTGGCCACCTGGGGTAACTGGCGCCCGCCCCCTGTAATTCACATTAAGACCATAAGATGTCACCAAATTATTTTCCCACTGCTCTTGCTCAACAAAAAATGCCCTCTGTCATCACAACTTTTAGATATTTAAACAAAAACGATTTTGTGGTAAGTTGTTATAATTTTTGTACATTTTTTAAAAAGTTGTAGATATATTCCAATGTTAGATCTATAATTGTAAAAAAAATTTAAAAAATACAAGTAGGAAAGCCTTGAGATACAGTGTCCTCCACTAATATTGGCACCCTTGGTAAATATGAGAAAAACGGTCTGTAAAAATGTTTTTATTGTTTATCCTCTTGGTCTTTCAATCAAAATATTCACAAAAATCCAAACTTTAAAGTAAAATAATTGAAAGAAAAAATACAATTCTTATCGTCAAACAAATATTCTCAAATATGTGTGCCACAATTATTGCCACCATTTCAATCAATACTTTGTGCAACCTCCCTGTGCAAAGATAACAGCTCTGAATGCGTAATAAGGTTTAAGAACACATGGCAAGGGATCTGAGACCATTCCTCCATTTAGAATCTCTCCAGATCCTTCAGAGTCGAGGTCCACGCTCGTGGACTCTCCTCTTTAGCTCATCCCACAGGTTTTTTTATGGGGTTTAGGTCAGGAGACTGGGATGGCCATGGTAAGACCTTGATTCTGTTGTCAGTGAACAATGTGTTGATTTTGAGTGGAGCTTTGGATCACTGTCCTGCTGGAAGATCCAACCACTGCCCAGTTTAAGCTTCCTAGCAGAGGCAGTTAGGTTTTGATCTAATATCCGCTGGTACATGGAGTCCATGATATCATGCATCCTAACAAGTTGTCCTGGGCCTTTGGAAGAAAAACAGCCCACAACATACTTCACAGTGGGGATGAGGTACTTTTCTGAATGGACATCTTTCTGTCTACGCCAAACCCACATCTGGTGTTTGTTTCCAAAAAGCTCTATTTTGGTCTCATCTGACCATAGAACTCAGTCCCATTGAAAGTTCCAGTAACTTTGGCAAATTGTAGGTGCTTGAGTTTGTTGTTTGATGACAGCAAAGGCTTTTTTTATGGCAACTCTCCCAAACAACTTGCGGTTATGTAGGTGGTGTCTGATCGAAGTTTTGGAGACTTTCTGACCCCAAGACCCAATTAAGGTCTGCAATTCTCCAGCTGTGATCCTTGGACATTTTTGGGCCACTCGAACCATCCTCCTCACTGTGTGGGGTCAATATAGAAACACGTCCTCTTCCAGGCCGATTTGTTAACATTTCCAGTTGCTTTAAACTTCTTAATTATCGCCCTGATAGTGGAAATGGTCATTTTCAACCGTTGAGCTATTTTCTTATAGCCATTTCCTGATTTGTTCAGCATGACAACCTTTTGTCGCACATCATTACTGTATTCTCGGATCTTTCACATAGTGTTGGATGACTATGGGAACTTGGCCTTTGTGTCACCACATATTTATACCCCAGTGAAACAGGAAGTCGTGGCTTACCTCTTAAGTGTTCCTAATCACCCAGGTTATCTTAAATGTAGCATATGAATGGGAAGATACTTCAGTTAGATTTTACTCATAAGAATTTCTAGGGGTGCCAATAATTGTCGCACACGTTTCAGAGCAAAATATTAATTTCACATTTGAATTTTTATTATTTTACTTCAATTAAATGTTTGATTTTTGTGAATATTTTGAATGAAAGTCCAAGAGGATAAACAGCAAATACATGTTTCTCAAAGCCCTTTTTGCTCATATTTACCCAGAGTGCCAATATTAGTGGAGGGCACTGTAAATAATCCACTTGTTTAAGAGAGAAACATGTAGATAATAACAAAAACTGTTGCGTTAAATAGCAAATGTGTCTACTCTGGTATTGGCATGTGCGCTCTAGCCAACAGCTAGATACAGTGCGGGTAAACTGTGTGAGTAGGGTAGTCTACAATAATACATGATTATGGATAAGAGCTAGAATATTTGTATTTGTCTATATTTATTGGAAAGGAGCATCATACGAAACATCATGACGCCAGAACACTACATAAAGAGCCTACCAAAAGGCCTGCGGGGACCTAGGCTGGGATTAAATATATATATAGGACAAAACACACATCATGACGCCAGAACACTACATAAAGAGCCTACCAAAAGGCCTGCGGGGACCTAGGCTGGGATTAAATATATATATAGGACAAAACACACATCATGACGCCAGAACACTACATAAAGAGAGACCTAAGACAACAACACAGCATGGCAGCAACACAACGTGGTAGCAGCACAAAACATGGTACAAACATTATTGGGCATAGACAATACATCAAATGTAGCAACAAGACCCCTTGACTTTTTCCACATTTTGTTATGTTACAGCCTTATCCTAAAATTGATTAAATAAATAAAAACCTCAGCAATCTACACACAATGCCCCATAGTGACAAAGCGAAAACAGAGTTTTACACATTTTTGCAAATTTATTAAAAATAAAAAACAGATACATTATTTACATAAGTATTCAGACCCTTTGCTATGAGACCTGAAATTGAGCTCAGGTGCATCCTGTTTCCATTGATCAACCTTGAGATGTTTCTACAACTTGATTGGAGTCCACCTGTGGTAAATTCGATTGATTGGAAATGATTTGGAAAGGCACACACCGGTCTATATAATGTCCCACAGTTGACAGTGCATGTCAGAGCAAAAACCAAACCATGAGGTCAACGGAATTGTCCGTAGAGCTCCGAGACAGGATTGTGTCGAGGCACAGATCTGGGGAAAGGTACCAAAAAATGTCTGCAGAAATAAAGGTCCCCAAGAACACAGTGGCCTCCATCATTCTTAAATGGAAGAAGTTTGGACTCACCAAGACTCTTCCTAGAGCCGGCCGCCTGGCCAAACCGAGAAATCGGGGGAGAGGGGCCACTCTGACAGAATTCTAGTTCCTCTGTGGAGATGGGGGAACCTTCCAGAAGGAAAACCATCTCTGCAGCACTTCACCAATCAGTCCTTTATGGTAGTGGCCAGACGGAAGCCACTCCTCAGTAAAAGGCACATGACAGCTCGCTTGGAGTTTGCCAAAAGGCACATAAAGACTCTCAGACCATGAGAAACAAGATTCTCTGTTCTGATGAAACCAAGATTGAACTCTTTGGCCTGAATGCCAAGCATCACGTCTGGAGGAAACCTGGCACCATCCCTACGGTGAAGCATGGTGGTGGCAGCATCATGCTATGGGGATGTTTTTCAGTGGCAGAGACTGGGAACTAGTTAGGATAGATGTAAAGATGAACGGTGCTAAGTACAGAGAGATCCTTAAATTCTTTGGGATAGGGGGCAGCATTTTCACTTTTGGATGAATAACGTGCCCAGAGTAAACTGCCTCCTACTCAGTCCCAGATGCTAATATATGCATATTATTATTCGTATTGGATAGAAAACACTGAAGTTTCAAAAACTGTTTGAATGATGTCTGTGAGTATAACAGAACTCATATGGCAGGCAAAAACTTGAGAAAAAAATCCAAACAGGAAGTGGGAAATCTGAGGTTTGTAGTTTTTGATCTCAGCCCCTATCGAATACACAGTGGGATATGGGTTATTTTCTAAGGCACTTCCTAAGGCTTCCACTAGATGTCAACCGTCTTTAGAACGTTGTTTCAGGCTTCTACAGTGAAGGGGGGCCGGATGAGAGCTGTTTGACTAATGGGTCTGGCAGCAGCCTCGTTCTCAGTCACATGAGAGGTATCTCTCATTCCATTGCTTTTCTACAGACAATGGAATTCTCCGGTTGGAACATTATTGAACATTTATGATAAAAACATCCTTAGTTGTCCTTAGTTTGACAAGTTTCTTCGACCTGTAATATAACTTTTTGAACTTTTCGTCCGACTGGACCTGAACGGTCGTTTGGATTTGTTTACCAAACACTCTAACAAAAGAAGCTATTTGGACATAAATGATGGATATTATCGAACAAAACAAACATTTATTGTTGAACTGCGATTCCTGGGAGTGCATTCTGATGAAGATCATCAAAGGTAAGTGAATATTTATAATGCTATTTTTGACTAATGTTAACTGCGCAACATGGCGGATATTTATTTGGGCTGGTTTGGGCTCTGAGCGCCGTACTCAGATTATGCTTTTTCCGTAAAGTTCTTTTGAAATCTGACACAGCGGTTGCATTAAGGAGAAGTGTATGTAAAGTTCCATGCATAACACTTGAATTTTCATCAACATTTATAATGAGTATTTCTGTGAATTCATGTGGCTCTCTGCACAATCACTGCATGTTTTAGAACTACTGAACGTAACGCGCCAATGTAAAATTAGATTGTTTGATATAAATATGCACTTTATCGAACAAAACATACACAATAATGTAACATGAAATCCTATGTGAATCCAGTGTCATCTGATGAAGATCATCAAAGGTTATTGATTAATTTTATCTCTATTTGTGCTTTTTGTGACTCCTCTCTTTGGCTGGAAAAATGGCTGGGTTTTTCTGTGGCTTGGTGGTGACCTAACAATCATTTGTGGAGCTTTCGCTTTAAAGCATTTTTGAAATCAGACACTGTGGCTGGATTAACGAGAATTTTATCTTTAAAATGGTGTAAAATACTTGTATGTTTGAGAAATTAGATTTATGAGATTTCTGTTGATTTGTATTTGTCGCCCGGTAATTTCATTGGCTGTTGGCGAGGGGTTCCGCTAGCGGAACGGGGTTCCCCAGTCCTAGACAGGTTAATGAAAACCTGCTCCAGAGTGCTCAGGACCTCAAACTGGGGCGAAGTTTCACCTTCCAACAGGACAACGACCCTAAGCACACAGCCAAGACAACAGAGGAGTGGCTTCAGGACAAGTCTCTAAATGTCCTTGAATGGCCCAGAGTCCGGACTTGAAAACCGATCGAACAACTCTGGAGAGACCTGAAAATAGCTGTGCAGCAATGCTCCCCATCCAACCTGAGAGCTTGAGAAGATCTGCAGAGAAGAATGGGAGAAACTGCTCAAATACAGGGGTGCTTGTCGCGTCATACCCAAGAACACTTAAGGCTGTAAATCGCTGCAAAAGGTGCTACAACAAAGTATTGAGTAAAGGGTTTGAATAATTATGTAAATGTGATGTTATTTTAATTTCTAAAAAATGTAAACTGTTTTTGCTTTGTCATTATGAGGTATTGTGTGTTGATTGATGAGGGGAAAAACAGTTTAATCCATTTTAGAATAAGGCTGTAACATAACAAAATATGGGAAAAGTCAAGGGGTCTGAATACTTTCTGAAGGCATTGTATGTGCTTTTGTCAGTATTATATTGTTAAGGCTAGTATATTATATCACCCACCAATGCACTCATAACTTAGCTATGACAGCTATATATTTCAACTAGCTACGTAGCTAGCTCGTCTGGGCCTGCTAGTCGTGTTGCTAGCCAGCCAGCAGCCCTTGGCAGAGCATTGCACCATGGGAGGTGAAATTCATTCTGGGAATCGTAGTATGCTGTGTGGACCATAGAATCCATTCTATTTCTACGGTGTGTGGACTAGGGCAAGACAAGAGCGTCAAAGTGTTTTTATATATTGTTTTGGAACTAAACTATTACATTTTACATACAATTATTTTGCTGATTAATGTAATTTGACCCAATATTATGACCATAGATGAGCAAAATAAGCCTGATATGTATGAAATTACATGTTAAAACAGTTTAGATTTAATTGTACAATTATTTAGTATGCTCTGAGTCTCATATGGTTTTGCAGAAGGACAATTAAAGATTATTCTGTTATTAAACATGGTGCTTTGTTTTTTTTTTATAAATTCAATTTCGAATAACAGTTAAACATATTGTAAAAAATGGTTTTGCTGTGGTTTCGGTATCGTTTCGTATCGAGTATCATGATACAAAATTCTGGCATTGTGACATCACTAGAGGGGGGTATTACGTTCCAGCTACAGACAAACACACAGACAGTCATTGTAAATAAGACTTTGTTCTAAATTCACATAACTGGCTAAAAATTAAACCAGAATAAACAATACAAGCCAAAAATGTTTGTCAAAGTGCCATGGTTAACAATGAGACAGAGCAAATCTCTCTCAAAAAAGTGTAACAATCCCACACTAGAACAGAGGGCAGGCATGTCTGTCTTGTTTTACTGTGTGGTTTTAGAATTGATTTAGAATAGCAGTTGTTTCCGCCAAAATTAGCACCTAGATCTAGACGCACTGCTCTGCACAGGAGTTTCTCTCTTTTTCTGAAGAGCAAATCTCTCGTTCTGTCTTCACCAGTTTTTCTGCAGATTAATTCGCTCAAGGAACTAAGCTTGATAATTTACAAGCTAGTTTCAGTTAAATGGCCAAGTATCCAGTTAGGATTCCAGCCCAAAACCAAATCCATCAAACTGCCTGATAATCACAGACCAGCGACTGCATTCACAAAGCGTCTCAGTGTACCAGCGCTGATCTAGGATCATTTTTGCCTTTTAGATCATAATGAATAAGATTATGTGGACCGGGGGCACCTGGTCCTAGATCAACACTCTTGACCTACCACCAGTTTTTTATTATTTATTGCAGACAGCACCTTGCCGTTTGTATTTCAACGAACATTGTATGGAAAATATAAGGGAAAATACAACTGAGAAATCACACTGTCATTCAGTGGAGGCTGCTGAGGGGAGGACGGCTCATAATCATGGCTGGAACGGAGCCAATGGAAACCATGCGTTTGATGTATTTGATACCATCCCACTAATTCTGCTCCAGCCATTACCACGAGCCCATCCTCCCTACTTAAGGTGGCACCAACCTCCTGTGCTGTCATCGTATCTTTGTAGTCCCTGACGATGGCCATGCTGCCGAAACACGCCAAGGTTTTAAATCTTTGTTCTATTGAACATGCCATAACAATAAATGCATTTTAATGATATGAAGAGTGTCTTGGTCCTTCTTTCTTTGATGACCTATCTAACCGCTCTACCAAAGAGCACCTATCTAACCGCTCTACCAAAGAGCACCTATCTAACCGCTCTACCAAAGAGCACCTATCTTACCGCTCTACCAAAGAGCACCTATCTACAAACACCTACTATTGTGTATCCTAGCAACCCTTCCTTCCTTTGTCACAAATCACACTGTATCAGACAGATCGTGATGTTGTTGTGATATCAACATTATTATGACACTAACTTTCTCCCGACACCTCACAGGCCCACCTACAACGGGTGGATTCAGTGACATGAAACAATCTGAACGTTGCAGATAGAAATGGAATGAAAGGAGTTGACGTGATTCCCTATTCCCCCTCAAGGTCAACTCTGGACCTCGAAGCCAGTTCCACTGCTTGTTTTCATTTTTCACCTCTAACCAGGGCTGCTGAATTATCCGGTAGAGCAGAAGACCAGCAGGCTCCGGACCTCGTAGGGTAAGAGTTGAATAGCCCTGCTTATTCAATCTGACAGGCAATCATTTCTGTTTGACACCATAGATTTCTACCTGATTCGAACTTACATCCTCTGAACAGGCCTCTGGACTTACCCGAGTAAACCATTTCATCTTCCTCTGCTTCTGCTTCATCATCTTCCTCCTCCTCTTCTTTGATAATCATATTAAATCTGGGTCTTTCTGCCACGGTGAGACCTGAGAGGTGGTCTGAAATAACCAAACCAATATAATTAATTGCCAGCTAATACTGTAATGCTGGACATGCACCGTTGGGGCCCTGTGTTCCTCTAGGAACTGAAGGGAATAAGTAAGGGAGAATCTCAGTTTAATTTGCTTGATTCCTTGTCCTCTCTCCTTGCTTCTTTCTCAAAACCCATTGGATGAGGTCAGAGGTCCCTCCCCTCTGACCTTTACATCTGATCATTTTTCAGAAGGAGAGAGGATGCGAGGAATCAAGGAAATGCAATTGAGATTCTCCCTAAGTCAACATAATGCTCTGGTTAGGCCTACCTCTAGTTGGGATTCTCCCTAAGGCAGCATAATGCTCTGGTTAGGCCTACCTCTAGCTGGGTTTCTCCCTAAGGCAACATCTACCTCTAGTTGCCTCTACTGTTATCTTTGATCAGTCCCGGATCCAACTTTTTTTTTTCATAGTATTCCATTCATAATCATTTTGTTCACTGCTTTATATTTTTAACACTACTAACCTCTCTCTCCCATAGGTGCAGATCTAGGATTTGCCTAATCTCCCCCAAGCCTCTCTCATTGGTGGGAGAAATACAAAACTGACCAAAGATCAGCGTCTAGGGCCAACTTCACGCAACATGGACTCACCTGGGTCAGCCATGTCACTATGTCCCTCCTCTTCCTCTTCCTTCACAGTCACATTGGGTTCAGGTTCTGGGGCAGTGGGACTAGGAAGGTAGTCTGATTCCGACTCAGACCCCGCGTTCTCCACAAAATCCATTTCTGAATCCTTTTGGGCTTGTAATTGTGTATTCTAGTGTAGATCCATGGTTATCTGTGGGTTCAGTGTTACATACACACAATGATATGAGGCTGATTCAATTATTTGTGCTAGGGCAGAACCAAAACCTGCACCCGGGGGGGGGCCCAGGACCCAGTTTGGGAAACCCTGGTTTAACAGGCATGTGCTCATGGCCTGTTAACACAGGTGTGCCTTATTGTTAATTAAGGGTGTGGCATCAGGTATAAATGTTTGGCCATGAGTTCAGTCAGGGGCTCCCCTTGATGGTGTAGGTTGGTGATGGCAGTCATTTAAATCAGTTGTTTTTATAGCAATGCTCTTATTCCACCTAGAACCGGTCTTCTGTGGACACGCGCTGGACACTGTCAAGGCTGCTAATAAGGACTACTTGCATTGACCGGTTTTTATTTTTTTAAACTAACGCTCTTTCACCGACTATACACACACTCACCACATAAGCTGCTGCTACAGCTCAGTATTATGTATCTGGATGCCTAGTCATTTTACATGGTATCCCTGCACATCAACTTGGTACTGGTACTCCCTGTATACGTTATTCACTGTATTCATTCCTTGTGTCACTACTTCTATTTTTATAGGAGCATGTAAGTAAGCATTTCACTGTTAGAGGCAGGTGATAAATCACATTAGGATGTCTTGTTTGTTGATTGTCAGCAACTGTCACTAACCTTGGTCATTGTCTTATAGGCATACTACAAAAATCTATTTTTATTTTACCAGGTAAGTTGACTGAGAACACATTCTCATTTACAGCAACGACCTGAGGAATAGTTACAGGGGAGAGGAGATGAATGAGGCAATTGTAAGCTGGGGGTCATTATTGTGCATTTTGAAAATTAACAAAAAACGAAAATAAATTGTTGCAGCAGATCTTTGAATTCTCATGCTCCACCCCTGATGAGAACTTGTTGTGCAATTGCTTAGTGCTAGTTATTTACCAGATGACCTCACCTCTTTAAACAGGGCGCGTAGATCGGCTCACTTCAAAGATTAATTGTGTTACAAATGCAGGTTACACTCTAGTTTACATGTGATTGTATTATCATAGACACAAGGAGAGAAGATACGCTAAACAAGATGGACAGTGGTGATGCTACACAATATTAGCTAACTGAGCTAGCTCTCGCCGAAACTGACCCGTCCTTTTCGTAGCATTAGCCACCTAGCGTTCTGGTATATAGTGCTAGCTTGGGTGAGCACCTTTTCAATATAACTGCGTACATTTAATTGCCCGTTAAAACAAAATTAGTTAACTAGCCAGCGAGCTGTTACTCACCTCGACTTCCCTAGCGGATGTTATGACTGGAGATCTACGTCGACATTCGATTGCTCTGGCCTGAGAGCGCAGACAAACAGGAAGTTGTTGCCTTATCGTTGATTCCCCACGACTGCAACTGTATTTTTCTCTAAATATACAATGTAAAACGTAAAAACTTGAGCAACAAGACAACTTTATCTGGACGCACTGAAGAACCACAAAGCGAAAATAAGGTGATAATATTTTAATGCCACGCAATATAGTCGTAGAGATAATTGCTAGCTATCCAGCTAACGTTAGCCAGCTAGCTATAACTACCGACAATGGGTCCGGGTAACTATAGCTACCAACGTTTATAACCGATATCTAGCTCGAATCCTACACTGAATCCCGAATTAACACACAGCTCCTTATGCACTTAGCTATGTAGCTATAACTGAGAGGATTGGATAGGAGTCTGTTTGCAATACAGCAATAATTCCACCAGCCTGGCCTTTCGAAGGGCGAGATGGAGTACAGTAGTTGAGCTACTAGGCTATATTGCTTAGCTACAGCCGAACACCTATAAGATCAACACACTTCTAAGGGGTATCTTGTCTAACAATCACCTGCAGTTGAGCCCTTGACAAAGTATTTATTTAATGGTAATTAAAGTAGTATCAAATTATTTTATTCTTCAGGAACAGAGGACAACGAGTGAAAGACCTTGGAGTAGCTTACTAGAGAGCACCGAACGAATTTCAGGTGTTCAACAACTTCATCATTTCTGATACCTCGTGAGCAGGACAATATGAATCGTGAAAGAGAAACGTTGATGGATGAAATTGAAGAGAGTTTATGGACTTTAACAGAGGACAATTTACGCTCCCTTTGTGAATGCAGTGGAATAGGTGGCAAGGATGGATCCGAAATTAAAGGAAAGAATCAACGAGCACTACGGCGTAAAATCATGGAGGAAACATGGGAAAATGAGGATTTAATGAAATCTGAGGATCGGGGAATGTCATGGTTACTCCAACTGAAAGAGGACATCAAAAGGATACAGGATGCTGGGGGTGTGGCCTCCAGACAATCAGCGTCAGCGCATGTGGACGACGGAGCACAAGGAAGCTGCGACGCAGAACGTAAAGAGGATGGAGGGAATCTTTATAGTTACCAGAACAACCCTCACCTGTCCCCCTTCCAAGAATCCCCGGGTAGTGCTTCACTTGGACTCGAAAGCAGGAAAACACCGGGGCTGAGTGGAACGGTGAAAGGAGGAGAAGAGGAGGAGGAAGAAGAAGATTTGATTGAGGCAGCAGAGAAGAGTGTTAAAAAACGCCAGCCGAAACGCACAGTGAAAAAACCCCACTGCTGCTCAGACTGTGGCAAAAGCTTCAGTCACAAAAGTCATTTGACTGTCCATCAGCACACGCACACCGGAGAGAAGCCTTACCACTGTACGCAGTGCGAGAACAGTTTCTACTGCTCATCTTATCTGATATCACACATGCGAACGCACACTGGTGAAAAGCCCTACCGCTGCTCCGACTGTGGGAAGAGGTTTGGCCAATCGAACGCCCTGAAGCTACACCGCATGCGAAGGCACACCGGTGAGCTGCCATTCTCTTGTTTGGATTGTCCGAAACGTTTCGTCACGTCGGCACACTTGAAATCCCACCAGAGAGTCCACACGGGAGAGAAGCCCTACCACTGCTCGGACTGCGGGAAGAATTTCTCCCACTCGAGCGCCCTGAGACTCCACCAGAAAACCCACAGCGGAGAGAAACCTTTCATCTGCGAATGTGGAAAGAGCTTCATTAACTGGGCCCACTTAAACTCCCATCAAAGATCCCACACCGGTGAGAAGCCTTACTGTTGCGAGCAGTGTGGCAAGTGCTTCTCTGAATCCGGCACCCTGTCAAATCATCAGAGAACTCATACTGGGGAGAAGCCTTACAGCTGTGATCAGTGTGGGGAGAGGTTCGCTCAGTCGGGATCTCTGACAATCCACCAGAGGACACACACAGGAGAGAAGCCCTACGCCTGCGATCAGTGTGAGAAGAGGTTCATTACCTCTAGCCACCTGAGACGCCACCAGAGGACTCACACTGGAGAGAAGCCTCACCTCTGTGATGAATGTGGCAAGAGCTTCACGCGGGCCGGAGCCCTGGCGAGCCACCGCAAAACACACACCGGAGAGAAACCCTACAGCTGTGATCTGTGCGGGAAGAGTTTTGTTCAGTCTGGGCAACTGACGAGCCACCAGCGCACACACACAGGAGCCAAGCCGTATGGCTGCGATCAGTGTAGTGAAAGATTCACTCAATCAGCCACCCTGGCCAATCATCAACGAACACACACGGGAGAGAAGCCCTACGGTTGTAATCTATGCGAGAAGAGCTTCGCTCAGTCGGGGCACCTAAAAAGTCACCAGAAAGCCCACGCCAGAGGAGGAATGTGTCCTCTTCCAACCCTCTCCTCTCCGACATCTGTTCCGGTACCTTCTGTAAGTTCTAAATGGTCCAAAACTCAGCTGCCGGACTCCTCAGCCACACCAAGTTCTGAAACCACGTCACCAGTGTTCTATGTGAACACTGGCTACCCGCTACACACAGCACCTTCTGCTACTAAACCCCCTTATTGACCTGTTTTCTGCACCAGTGGTTGTCAAACCTCTCCTCAGGGACATTTTGTGGATTTTGATCTATTCCAGAACTAATACACCTGATTCAACTGGTCAACTAATCCTAAAGCCCTTGACTAGGTGAACCAGGTGAGCTAGTTCAGGAATACAACAAAGTTGTGAAACGTCTGGGGGTGTCCAAGGAGAGGTTTGAGAAACACTGCTCAACACCGTGGACACTATGGGGTGGTTTCCCGGACACAGAGTATCATTTAAAAAATAATTGAATTGAGATTCTCCATTGAGCTTGTTTTTTAGTTTAGGGCTAGTGTAATGGGGTTATATTTATCATATATGCATGTGTACCTTACATGCTAATCGTAATAAGACAGCAAAAAAAGCCCATTAAATTTAATTATCTGACTCCATAAGATTAATGGCAATATGCAAGAGACTATAGTTAGTGTTACAAGACATCCTTCTAGGCATGGTCAGAGAGAGAACGAGGGAGACGAAGAAACCATGGCTCATGGGAGAGAGAAAGAAATTGAGAGAGTATCTCACCACAGCATTTCAGGAACCAAAAAAGAGAGAGGCAGTGAATGTAAGACCTTTTATAATGTCAGACTTGTTTGAATTCAAAATCTGAGTTGTTGACCAATAGCATTACTGTAAAGCTAACCTCCAATCAGATATCATACCCACAGACCTGTAAAGACAACAGAAGCTCTGCTTGTCAGAGGTCTGACAATGCGGTTGGAGAATAACACAGAGAAGACGACACAGAGGACATTCTGGCTTACAGTTGATAAGAAGGGTCTCTTCTGGGGCTGGCCTGCTCTGAACTAGTATTAAGTGTTGTCTCGGAAACCGGCTCTATGGGCCAAACAACATCATACTGACCTGTTTCAATGTCATAGAACATGTCATAGTGAACTGTGTGTGTGGAGTGGGGGATGTTTGGGTGAGTGAGTGGGGTGGGGTGTGGGGGGGGTGTTGAGAGTTGTATCTTTCATGTACTCCCATTATCAATTCAATTGTTATAATGTAGAATGTTTTAACAATAGTAGGTATGTATTCATGTATTCAATTGATCAATAAATTCAACCCATTATCTTCTCAACAATGTCAGCTTATCACCTTAATTGTTTAGTACGCTTAAAAATATATATATAATCTAATATATCATCTATATAATATATAAAGTGCATTGAGTGTGGGAAATGTGCTCTACAAAATATAATTATTGTTATTAAAGAATTATGAAACGACTCGTGAAACTGGAATAAAGGATACATCTCATAATAATATACAAGGTCAAGCACTTTTCATGCTTTGTCTTCACCCGAAAAAACATCAGGACTCTGAGAGGTTCCTGTTCAAAGTGGGTGTCAGGTAAAAGTAGACGATGGCAGATAACAGGATTCTTAGTGAAAGGGCTGTTGTTGTTGAACCGTGTTCTTGATTTATAGATCCGGTAAAATCTTATCCAGGATCTTTCCGAAGTAAGATTAGCCTACGCGAGACGCTTATTTGTCACTACTTAAATCAAGTTTTTATATCTAAATCAACGTTTGATTGGTCTGGTATTTGAGCTCATCGGACATGAAATCCTGGAATTATTTCCCAGCAACCCCCTAATCTTTATCTAAGGGCTGCGACTAACAAAGTAAATGTAGCCCACTTACTTATTTGTCATGTGAATAAACTCTGAGGAAACAATATCTTCCACAATGAATCAGGTGAGTTTGTATGCTTTTCAACAGCATAGGCATGCTGTTCTGTATAAAATGTTTCAAATATGTTTTATTGTAGAGCAGAGGAAAAATGCATACAAATGTACATTTTGTTGTGAGCAATTATTTTGACATAAATGACATGAACATACACAACATCAGTATAACACAACTGAATATCAAAGTTAACACATTTAAACTAAATGCGTAGATCAAAAACGGTATGAAGAGAAAAGGAAAAACCGAGACTCGAAGACAAAGTGACTGAAAAGAAACCTCCTGCACCTTGTTCTGGGGACAATAAAAGGCCACTCTACAATGTGCCGTTTTCACACGCAACACAATGCCACAGATGTCTCCTGTTGAGGGAATGTGCAATTGGCAGAGCTGTTGCCAGATCATTTAATGTTCATTTCTCAACCATAAACCATGGTAGAGAGGTAATTTTACAGAAGACGTTTTATATTTTTGTTCAGTGTTCAATAACATTCTCAGTAACGGTTACAGAAATATGTTTTTCTTCTTACAACTGTGATGGTGTTTACCTACATTAGTTGAATGCACTGACTATGTCACTCTGGATAAGAGCTCCTGCTGAATGACCAAACTGTAAAAGTAAAAACAAACATGTTCAAAGCGTGCTGGATATGATTCTAATGAAATTAACATTAAATTACCAGACCAAGGGCCTCCCGGGTGGCACAGGGATCCGGTAGGGATATCCTTGTCTCATCGCGCACTAGCGGTGCGGATGGCTTACGGGTTGGATTCGCGCTGTGTTAAGAAGCAGTGCGGCTTGGTTGGGTTGTGTTTCGGAGGACGAATAGCTTTCGACCTTCGTCTCTCCCGAGCCCATACGGGAGATGTAGCGATGAGACAAGTAACTACTAACAATTGGATACCACGAAATTGGGGAGAAAAGGGGGTAAAAAAAATAATAATAATTACCAGACCAAATCTGAACGAATTATAGACGTCTTGGCTATGTTTCACAAGTTTGAACAGCACGGTTCAGTACGGTACAGGACAGTAGAGTTTTATTCCCTAGAGTACAGTACGGTACAGTAGAGTATAATTCAGTTGTGTACATTAGAGTAAAGTAGGGTACAATACAGTACATTATACTGGACTATTCTACTGTACTGAACCATACTTTCCTGTATTGTACTGTACTGTACTGAACTATACTTTACTGTACTGAACTATACTTTACTTTCCTGTACTGTACTGTGCTGCTCTCTACTGTACTTTACTGTACTGAACTATACTTTACTTTCCTGTACTGTACTGTACTGTGCTGCTCTCTACTGTACTGTACTGTACTGAACTATACTTTACTTTCCTGTACTGTGCTGCTCTACTGTACTGTACTGCTCTACTGTACTGTACTGAACTATACTTTACTTTACTTTACTTTACTTTCCTGTACTGTGCTGCTCTCTACTGTACTTTACTGTACTGAACTATACTTTACTTTCCTGTACTGTACTGTGCTGCTCTACTCTACTGTACTGTACTGAACTATACTTTACTTTACTTTCCTGTACTGTGCTGCTCTCTACTGGACTGTGCTGTATTGTGCTGTCCAAACTTGTGAAACATAGGCGTCTATGTTTGGGTCAAATCAAGGCCGGACCACACCAAAAACACAGGGCCGGACCACACCAAAAACACAGGGCCGGACCACACCAAAAACACAGGGCCGGACCACACCAAAAACACAGGGCCGGACCACACCAAAAACACAGGGCCGGACCACACCAAAAACACAGGGCCGGACCACACCAAAAACACACGGCCGGAAGACATTGGCGTCGGTCCGTGCTGAGTGGAATAATCTATCCAGCCTTGTCTAGCGTATTTTGTTTTGTTGACATTAGGAAAGTTTACCGACAAATTTTCTGTTCACATCAGGCTTGTCATTAGATACATTTTATTTGCATAACAAGGTTAGATAGAAACCAGGTTAATGACTTGCAGTGGTGACCCATCATTCAGGGCAGAGCCCCACATTTTTAGCAGCATGTAATTATATTTTTGGGGCTTGCCTGTTTTGCATGTTGTTTTGGCATTAATACGTGTTACACATCCGTTTGCAAACAATGTTAAAAAAAATATATATATACAGTGGGGCAAAAAAGTATTTAGTCAGCCACCAATTGTGCAAGTTTTCCCACTTAAAAAGATGAGAAAGGCCTGTAATTTTCATCATAGGTACACTTCAACTATGTCAGACAAAATGAGAAAAAAAATCCAGAAAATCACATTGTAGGATTTTTAATGAATTTATTTGTAAATTATGGTGGAAAATAAGTATTCGGTCAATAACAAAAGTTTATCTCAATACTTTGTTATATACCCTTTGTTGGCAATGACAGAGATCAAACGTTTTCTGTAAGTCTTCACAAGGTTTTCACACACTGTTGCTGGTATTTTGGCCCATTCCTCCATGCAGATCTCCTCTAGAGCAGTGATGAAATGATGAAAATTACAGGCCTCTCTAATCTTTTTAAGTGGGAGAACTTGCACAATTGGTGGCTGACTAAATATCCTTTTTATTGGTGGCTGACTAAAAATCATTTTTAATCCTTGTCATACGAAGAGAAATAATGAAGAGAAATTATAGATAAAACGTATCAGTACTCATCGGCTATTGGGCATAAACATTACACAACAAGTTGGAAATCGCAAATTCAACAATGAGTGGTTTGGAAGGAATAAGTGGCTAACTGCAAGCATTACAAAGCAATCATTAGCCTGCTCTTCAGTGGAGTGGCTGTGGGGTCCCAAGTCTAAGATTAAGGGTCTTTTTTCCTAGTTTAAAATTATAAACATTCAACATTGGCCACGCTGTCAATGAAGCATGATTTATGCCACGCTCAAAACAACTGTTAACTCAGAAATGCAAAATCTAAATTTAGTTAGCTCAAGACAACTGGGAACTCGGGAAAAACGAGCTACGACTGGGGAAATGCGTTTTGAATTTTCATCAACTCGGAATTGTAAATTGGGAACTCGGGGCTCTTTCAAGCGCTATGACCTGAAGATCTCTGATGTCATCATGATTCAACCTTTTTTTCTTTCTTCGAGTTCCCAGTTGTCTTGAAAGCACCATAAACTCAGAGAATGGCAACTTTGATTACAAAGTTTGATGAAAAAATCTGCCCACGAAGGACTGCCGCACCACCTTCCTGTTCAAGTGAGCACAGCACAAGGTGATTCCAAAAATGTATTGTATGCTGCTGCATAAATGATGTAATATGCCAGGGAGATATGTATACTGTAGCTAAGAAAGTAATACTAAGTGTATGTAGTGTAGTAAGCTGTTAGTAGCCCATGTGTCTCACCCTAATTTGGTCTATCGTCACCTCTTAATTTCGCCTACTGTTCTGACTTGGTGGTGCACATGTAGCCTATAACCTGTTTTTGAGAAATGTAATCATTGAATATTGTAAGAGCTTTCATTGTCTGCTTATATGCCCCCTTTATTTATCCTACGGTTCTGACTTGGTGTACAGAGAGAACACTGTAAGAACGGCCCATGTTCTGAATTCTGTCGCTGTACATTTCAAAAGTGCTGAACAAATAGTTATATTGACTACGTCTGTCCTAGCTCACTCAGTAATGTCTTAATTGAAATTACGGATTGCCTCATATCCATTTGTTGTCTGCTTTTGCCATAGTTTGTACATCTCAATTGCCCGTATAACCCACATTTGTTTAAACAAGTCAGCCATATCAGCTATGTTTTTTTTAAAGGCAGTAAATGAGGCTGAATGTTTCGCTGCCAGACAAGGCTCCGCTGATAGCCAGGTGTAGCAGTGGTAAGGTGTTGGGATTGCTGTTGGAACTCTGTTGTTGGGACAGCTTTATGTAGACCCTAACAGTTTGTGGGCACCATTTGTCACCGTTATAGTGCAATTAATGTATTGTTTAGTGTTGTATTGTATTGTGTAGTGCCCCACCAAGATGTACATGCTAAAATCGCCACTGCTAATTTGAAAGGTAATGATTGGTATTTAAAATTAAAATCATAAAAACTCCCGCTAGCCCATGTCTCCACCAATCCAATGCTTTTAGATTTGTGGGAAGTAGAATGGTTGCACACTTAAGGAGATACTATAGCAACGCACCCAGTCAATCAGGTTTGAATACTTCCTGTGGTCACCAATCTTCACCCAATGAAAACATCCGTACTATCAACAAGAACTTTGTGGTGCAAGTATACTGAACGGAAATATAAACGCAACATGTAAAGTGTTGGTCCCATGTTTCATGAGCTAAAATAAAAGATCCCAGAAATGTTCCAGGCACAAAAAGCTTATTTCTCCAAAATGTTGTTCACAACTTTTTGTTACATCCCTGTTAGTGAGCATTTCTCCTTTGCCAAGATAATCCATCCACCTAACAGAAAACACCTAGTGGTCGGTTCCAGATCTCTAAATAGAAGTTCAATAGAAAACACCTAGTGAAGAGGTTCCAGATCTCTAAATAAAGGTTCAATAGAAAACACCTAGTGAAGAGGTTCCAGATCTCTAAATTAATATTCAATGCACTGGTTTAGAGGACACGTTGAAGGGGGTTAGTGCTCCTGATGGGTTATCTTATTTCATAGACTTTCCCATACGTAAAAAAAATAATATATTGACATTTTATGTTTAATTCAATTTCATTTAAATATATTCCAATGTAGATTTTTTTCCATATGGGTTTATCAATTAATGTATGCTATAAAGTTGAATTGTTTTGTGTTTTGATTATTATTATTTATTTTGACCTATGCACGCCTTTTTTCATGTTAAGAAGTGCGTGGTAATCCTTAGACAACTAAGCCTCGTAATGTTAATGAAAAACAGAAAAAGCTCCTCTGAACTTCAAAATTCGTTTTTTTCACACTTTATATTTGCCTGAAAACATCCTAAATGCAGCAAAAATGTCGCCTGAAGTGAGATTACACGAAGCATCATCAGCCATAGAGTTTACCATTGGTGGGGAGAAAGAGAGAGCGGTCCCAGCTAATGGTGGATCACGTACAGAGCTGGTAGAAGGAAGTCAAAATTGGAAAGTGTCGCAATAGCTTTTGATAAAGAATATCTTCAAGACTAGGCAGCTGCATAATAAGTGGGATGCGCTGTTGAGCGCTACATCCTGAGGGATTTGTGCTGATTGTACGGAGATTGTGACAGCAGGTTAAATGGCGTCACTTGAGAAAGCAAAAACAAGATGTATGTCAGGAGAAGTGCAGTATTATCATAAGGGGACGTATATGTAACAGTGTAACTTTACATATACTTGGAATTAAGGAGGAGGAATGCAGGGAAAAAGAGAGGCAGAGGTCTAAAACAGAGGGAGGAAGATGGTGAGCTTGAGTCGGTTAAAAATGGCGGAAAAGGGGAGATGGTTTTTTAAAGAAGAATGGTAGAAAGTGTAAGCAGATGGAGCTGAAGACAGGATGAGAATTGGAAGTGAATGAGGTTGACGTATCGGAGGTGGTGGGTGTGGTGAAGTTCTCAGGCGCCTGAGGCTTGAACCGAGAGTCAGGATGAAGATGAGTCTATGACAGTGGAGTGAAGTTTTTGGAGAAAGTGGACCCTTGCCTTTTTGCTGATCCATTTGTGGTTTCAGGGTGGGTGAAAACAGAGCTGGGTGCCTTGAAATTGGTGAGTGTAACCAAAAGTGGTCTTGTGATAATTGTTTATGTTTCTGCTGGTCAGAGGGAGAAGGCGCCCGAATTGTTTTGCTCTCAAGATAAGGGTGCCATTGAAAGGAGTGATTACTGGGGTAGCAGTAAATGTAAAGTTTACCAACTGAAGAGGAAGATTCCCAGTGTTTGTGATGCTCGTTGTTTGCTGCGAAGCAGACAGGGTGGCGAGAGTGGTGAAACAGAAGAGTCATTGTCTGTTCTTTTGAGTTTTGATGTTGAGTCTTTGTCCGACAAAGTAATGCTAGGATATATAAATTAATCTGTGCAAGCTTTTATACCGAATACATTATGTTGTTACAGGTGTCAAGCTTATGGGCATGTGACAGAAGTGTGTAAGAGGGAGGTTCCTAGGTATGAGAAGTGTGCAGATGGGCATGAGACAAAGGAATGGGTAGCATTGGGGAAAGTAGTGGTATGTGTTAATTGTGTCCCTCATGGGGCTGGGGATCAGAAATATCCCGTGCGAGAGAAATATGAATATTTTATTCATTTGTAGATTTGTTTGTGAGTGTAGTGTTAGATGGTAGGGTATTTGAAAATCTTTTTTTTAATTAAAAAATCAAGCAAAGTATAAAGGAGTTGTACACCATTCTAGTAAATTGCGGTAATGCAACACATTGGATGCCAATCGCCGTTAAACCTCATCGAAGAAGAAGTTTACCATTGATCTATCGATACTCGACTGGTCTGGTCTGTGCGTGATGACGGCATAGCATACATTGGAACCAAGCAAAGAATGAGCAGCTAACCCGAACTAGATCAGTCTTCCAACATAGTGGGAATTTCTACACTCAAACTCCAAAATACAGCTTAAAACTGATCTCAGAACAACGTTATCGAAGGAACATCAAGCGAAAGTCACGAGGTATACTTCTAGTTCAGGTTGGACAGATACGCGCTGGCCTGTTAGTTTCCTAGCTAGCCTTTCTACTGTACCTGGTAGGTAGCAAAGGTTACGAGCACTTCTACTGGAGCCAGTTTGATGTTTTGTACACCACCAACCCTGTGAACGATTAGCTACTGTTTATGGCTTTGGTTTGATAATAACTTGCTTAACCCTAAAGTGTAAACGACAGCGTTCTAACTACTTTGCAGATATGAAACAAACAATCATATCAGTCTAAACTATCAAATTTCCAGTGTATGCTACAAAACCAACTTTATAAGAGGTTTTATAAATAGGTTCGATTTGACTCAATTAAATGACGTACAGTAAGAATGCAATTCAATGCATGAGCGATGTAATTCACCAATACATTTCTTGCTATTCCAAAAAATATTGATATCTGGTTGTAAATCACAGCTGGACTGGTGCATTGTTTGCGGCATCAATTCGGAAAGCACCGTTTCAGTTTCAATGATTCTATATTTCGGACAAAAATTGACGAATATAACTAAGGCTGGGAATATCAATACGATCAAACTAGCAATGATCACAAGGCAGTTATAACGTGGCTAATAAACTAGTGTATCTATTTATTTAACAAGTTAAAAGCACGGAAGCTATCATTAGTTAGCTGCTGGGAGGATGTCATGTCATTGGAGGAGTGGGTGAGTAACCGATTTTTCCCCCTCATATCGTTTTTCGGTGGCTACAACTAGATGCAGGTGTCATTTGGTTAGCTAGAAATACATTTGAATCGCTTTGCTAGCTAGCTATGCTGAATTGAACGACTGTTATCCAGTTAACATGTCTCTAGCGGTCGTAGAAGTCATTCTGGCAATCTACTCCGATTTCAGAGCAGTCTGGTCTGTGTGCGCCTGATGCAGAATAGGTGAATTTAACAACACGCAACACCAGCTGAATATATTACTTTATAATTTTCACAAATGCCTTATTCCACATCAGGAGTCGCCAACCCGTCGATCGTGGTCGACAAGTCGATATTGGAAGCATTCCAAGTCGATCGGGAGGAGTTTTCAAAATCAGAGGGGAAAAAATCATAACTGTTTTAATTAATTAATTTTTTTTTTAAGGAGGCGTTTTATCCCCTTGTTGCTATTAAAAGGGAGGACAAGAGGTGAGAACATTTACAACGAGTTTAAACGTTATGTGCATGAAAACAGCATTCCCATTCATAAGCTGGTGGCGATATTACTACAGACCGGGAACCAGCAATGCGTGGGGTGCATTCGGGCTTCGTTGCAGTGTGCCGTCGTGATCCCGATTTCTCCTCGTTTTTGAACTATCACTGTGTGATTCATCAGCAAGCACTAGCTAGTAAAGTAGTGTACTTGTCTCATGTCATGACACTTGTTGTTACGATTGTTAATTCGATTCGCGCAAATGGACTTTAGCACCGCTTGTTTAAATTTGAATTATATGAGTTTGACGCCGCATATGGTGACTTGAGTCTCCACGCTTTTGCGTAAAGTGGATGAGTCGCAGGAAAGTACTGCAGCGATTTGTTGACTTGCTGCCCGAGCTCAAATCATTTCTGGAGTCACGAAATGAGAAGTATGAGGAACTGTCTGCTGCTAGACTGAGGTTTCCTCACGGACATAACAGCAAAACTGAACCAGCTCAACTATGAGCTTCAGGGAAAATACAAAGACGTGGCAAACATGATCAGCGCTGTCAGTGCCTTTAAGGCCAAGGTGGGTGTGTGGGCCTCTCAGCTGAGGAATGGAAGGCTGGTGCACTTCCCAAACCTGGAGAAAATGTAGCAACACATCGGAAACAAAGATGCTTTTCTCCAGCACGAATTCTGTTCCCACCTGCAGAAACTGGCATCTCAATTCAACATGCGTTTTCAGGAGTTCAATGACATAGGAGTGGTTGTTGCATTTATCTCAAACCCTTACCTCCCCATTGAGATTGAGGAGGTGTCTGCCAAATTCCAGCAAGTATTTGCTTTACCAATCGGAGTTGACATGGAGATAATTGAATTGCAAAAGGACACAGAGTTGAAAGCAAGATCAAGAGACCGTGACTGTTGGGTTCTTGTAAACACTGAAATGTTTCCCCTCCTTTCATCCAGTGCACTTAAGGCGAAGGCCTACTTTGGATCAACATATCTCTGTGAGATGGCCTTTTCACAGATGAAAATGATCAAGTCAAAAGAACAGGTCTTGTCTAACTAATAGACGTCTCACACAGTGTCAGACTTGCTGTGTCAAACTATGATCCAGACTACAAAGCACTTGCTGTTAGTGTGCCATCACATTGAATGTGTGTGTGTGTGGGGGGGGATCTCATCCACAGCCATCAGTGAGTGGGTATTGCCAATTTGAAATCAGTTGTAGGCTCTATTGTTTACAAAGGGATATGATCTGAGTTGTAATGTTGTTCAAAAAGGGAAAGTGAAACAGAACTGTACATGATTGGCTTAGGCCTGTAATTGACTGATTATTGAGGTTATATATGATTAGCTTAGGCCTGTAATTGACTGATTATTGAGGTTATATATGATTGGCTTAGGCCTGTAATTGACTGATTATTGAGGTTATATATGAATGGTAGTAGGCCTGTAATTGACTGATTATTGAGGTTATACAGTGCCTTTCGAGAGTATTCGGCCCCCTTGAACTTTGCGACCTTTTGCCACATTTCAGGCTTCAAACATAAAGATATAAAACTGTATTTTTTTGTGAACAATCAACAACAAGTGGGACACAATCATGAAGTGGAACGACATTTATTGGATATTTCAAACTTTTTTAACAAATCAAAAACTGAAATATTGGGCGTGCAAAATTATTCAGCCCCTTTACTTTCAGTGCAGCAAACTCTCTCCAGAAGTTCAGTGAGGATCTCTGAATGATCCAATGTTGACCTAAATGACTAATGATGATAAATACAATCCACCTGTGTGTAATCAAGTCTCTGTATAAATGCACCTGCACTGTGATAGTCTCAGAGGTCCGTTAAAAGCGCAGAGAGCATCATGAAGAACAAGGAACACACCAAGCAGGTCCGAGATACTGTTGTGAAGAAGTTTAAAGCCGGATTTGGATACAAAAAGATTTCCCAAGCTTTAAACATCCCAAGGAGCACTGTGCAAGCGATAATATTGAAATGGAAGGAGTATCAGACCACTGCAAATCTACCAAGACCTGGCCGTCCCTCTAAACTTTCAGCTCATACAAGGAGAAGACTGATCAGAGATGCAGCCAAGAGGCCCATGATCACTCTGGATGAACTGCAGAGATCTACAGCTGAGGTGGGAGACTCTGTCCATAGGACAACAATCAGTCGTATATTGCACAAATCTGGCCTTTATGGAAGAGTGGCAAGAAGAAAGCCATTTCTTAAAGATATCCAAAAAAAGTGTTGTTTAAATTTTGCCACAAGCCACCTGGGAGACACACCAGACATGTGGAAGAAGGTGCTCTGGTCAGATGAAACCAAAATTGAACTTTTTGGCAACAATGCAAAACGTTATGTTTGGCGTAAAAGCAACACAGCTCATCACCCTGAACACACCATCCCCACTGTCAAACATGGTGGTGGCAGCATCATGGTTTGGGCCTGCTTTTCTTCAGCAGGGACAGGGAAGATGGTTCAAATTGATGGGAAGATGGATGGAGCCAAATACAGGACCATTCTGGAAGAAAACCCGATGGAGTCTGCAAAAGACCTGAGACTGGGACGGAGATTTGTCTTCCAACAAGACAATGATCCAAAACATAAAGCAAAATCTACAATGGAATGGTTCAAAAATAAACATATCCAGGTGTTAGAATGGCCAAGTCAAAGTCCAGACCTGAATCCAATCGAGAATCTGTGGAAAGAACTGAAAACTGCTGTTCACAAATGCTTTCCATCCAACCTCACTGAGCTCGAGCTGTTTTGCAAGGAGGAATGGGAAAAAATTTCAGTCTCTCGATGTGCAAAACTGATAGAGACATACCCCCAAGCGACTTACAGCTGTAATCGCAGCAAAAGGTGGCGCTACAAAGTATTAACTTAAGGGGGCTGAATAATTTTGCACGCCCAATTGTTCAGTTTTTGATTTGTTAAAAAAGTTTGAAATATCCAATAAATGTCGTTCCACTTCATGATTGTGTCCCACTTGTTGTTGATTCTTCACAAAAAAATACAGTTTTATATCTTGAAATGTGGCAAAAGGTCGCAAAGTTCAAGGGGGCCGAAGACTTTCGCAAGGCACTGTATATGAATGGTAGTAGGCCTGTAATTGACTGATTATCGAGGTTATATATGAATGGTAGTAGGCCTGTAATTGACTGATTATTGAGGTTATATATGAATGGTAGTAGGCCTGTAATTGACAGATTATTGAGGTTATATATGATTGGCTTAGGCCTGTAATTGACTGATTATCGAGTTTATATATGAATGGTAGTAGGCCTGTAATTGACTGATTATTGAGGTTAAATATGAATGGTAGTAGGCCTGTAATTTACTGATTATTGAGGTTATATATGATTGGCTTAGGCCTGTAATTGACTGATTATCGAGGTTATATATGAATGGTAGTAGGCCTGTAATTGACTGATTATTGAGGTTATATATGAATGGCTTAGGCCTGTAATTGACTGATTATTGAGGTTATATATGAATGGCTTAGGCCTGTAATTGACTGATTATTGAGGTTATATATGAATGGTAGTAGGCCTGTAATTGACTGATTATTGAGGTTATATATGATTGGCTTAGGCCTGTAATTGACTGATTATCGAGGTTATATATGAATGGTAGTAGGCCTGTAATTGACTGATTATGGTAGTGAGGGTTATATATGATTGAACAGTAGGCCTGTAATTGACTGATTATTTTGAAGGTTATGAATTGTCATTTTGAAGTGTCTTGAAATATGATGTTTAAAAAGGGAAAGTGAAACAGAACTGTACATGATTGGCTTAGGCCTGTAATTGACTGATTATTGAGGTTATATATGATTGGCTTAGGCCTGTAATTGACTGATTATTGAGGTTATATATGATTGGCTTAGGCCTGTAATTGACTGATTATTGAGGTTATATATGATTAGCTTAGGCCTGTAATTGACTGATTATTGAGGTTATATATGATTGGCTTAGGCCTGTAATTGACTGATTATTGAGGTTATATATGATTGGCTTAGGCCTGTAATTGACTGATTATTGAGGTTATATATGAATGGTAGTAGGCCTGTAATTGACTGATTATTGAGGTTATATATGATTGGCTTAGGCCTGTAATTGACTGATTATTGAGGTTATATATGAATGGTGAATGAGTAATAGGCCTGTGGAAATATTGAACAATGTAATATGACTGTTATAAAATGTTGAATGATAGTTGCCCTTCTGATTATACTATTTGTATAATTAAATTAATACTTTGCCTGTGATTGGCAGGTAACAAAATAGAGAATGTCAAAGTGGAACTTCACTGTGGCCTTGTTTTCTTTTGCAAGTGGTAGATCTTGGTTTACATTTGGACTTGGGATGTGATCTTAGGCTTGAAAAGGTTGTGGACCACTGTTCTACATTGTTCCCAAACATTCTATGAATTCAGGAAAATGATCATATCTAAGTGATCGCTTGTCAAATGTGAAGGAAAAAAAAACAAAGTGTCATTCTTCCTGGGGGTGTCGTGAATACCACATGAATAAAACCATTTGGCAGTATTTGCATATGCATTTAGATCTTCTTAAATGACTGTTTTGTGAGCAAATTAGAACAGCTGGTGTTAAACTATACTATACTTCCTGTATTTTGTTTCAATCAAAGCACATTCTGCCTAGAGGCGCGCACTGTTATCTAACTTTACTAAAGGAGCACCGTTGTGAGAAGTGGCGGAGCTCAGGCAGCACTACAAACCCGCAGGCTGCTGCACTGAACGAGCAGTTGACGTGTAGCCATTTATTTTGCCTTGTGGAAAATTTGGGGATGCAGAAACAAGTATTTTTTATTATTATTTTTTTTTTTATATGGCCTGTGTTCTGGTTGTTTGACACCCCTGGTTTTACACCAATTTAGCATTGGAAGCCTTAGACACACCCATCTCTTAAATAATTCATTTGGAAGCAGGTGACTGTGGCCATGTGCTAAAAGCAGGGAGGCCGTGCTTTAAAAAACGGAAAAGATTTCAACAATAAAGTACGTTACTACCTGTAGCACTTCAAGTTAATAGTCTACAATTAGGAAACACTGAAAACACAAAGGTAAAAACACTATCTAGTCCTAGGCCTATATCATAAACTCTGGAGTAACTTTGCTTTGTCCATATCATAACATGAACCAATCTAGCCTGAGAGCATATTTCTGTCCTGCCCTTTTGGTGCAGGACATGTAATGTCCATGCTATTTTCATTGCAAAAGTCCTGATCTTCTCAAAATATGTTTGCCGGGTTGTGTCCAGTCCAGGGGGGGGGGATGCTTTCACATCTCTGGGAGGAAGGACGTCAACGTTGCACAGCAGCTGAAACCTGGTTCCATCTGAGTGGAAGCTCCTTGGCCACAACAACACCAGGCTTCCATCTGAGTGGAAGCTCCTTGGCCACAACAACACCAGGCTTCCATCTGAGTGGAAGCTCCTTGGCCACAACAACACCAGGCTCCAGACAATTAAAGCTGTGAAGGACGAAAGCAGACTATAAAATAGACAAGACATTCAAACCTTGCATAACATAAATAACACTGATTGACCCCCCAAGTTAGAGAAATAAGCTCAAAGACAAAATACCTGAAGTGTTTCCTGTTCACCAGTGATCATCTCCTTGTACTGATGGTGGAGAGCAGGTTTATGCTGAAAGACAAAATACCTGAAGTGTTTCCTGTTCACCCGTGATCATCTCCTTGTACTGATGGTGGAGAGCAGGTTTATGCTGAAAGACAAATTCCAGAAAAAGGTGTTGAAACATCAATGAATTAATCTCTTATAGATTTTTATTTCCTGTTGACCTCTACAGTTGTAATAAAGCATCCTGTACACACTTAACCTGCTTCCTGTCAAACAATGGCAATGCAGACAAGATTACTAGCTAGTTTTAGCAAACATTTAGCTTCATAATTACCAGCTGGCTAAATGTAAGTTGTATTCATCTAGCTGGCCAGCTAGTTGAACATGGAAAAAAAAGACCTTGAAATCTACAATCCAATAGCTAGCTATTTAGCTATCATTTTTATCGTGGCTTGCTAACTAGCCAACTTCGCATGTGTACCTAATCACTTAAAATGGGGTATGATTAGCTTGATAATCGATTAGCATTCGCACCACAGTGGCTATTTTCGGTAGCCAGCTCGTTGAACATGACAGACAATTAAAATATGATCATAATGTCATGCGCGGCTTAGCACATCAACAATCAACATTAACAGCAGAATGCAACTGGTCATCTTAGCTAGCGAGCCAAAACAGTATCTGTATACAACTGTCTATCTAGCTAGCTATTTAGCTAACAATAAAAAAAACTGTTTTGATACAGTTGAGACAATAACGTATGTACAATTATGTATCTGTCTTAGCATTTTAACTGTAGACTCTTAGACAGCAGAATGCGGCTGGCCAGCTCAGCTAGCTAGCTGGCTACAACTTTACCTGTATGCAGTTGTCTATCTAACTAGCTATATAGCGAACAATAGCTAGCAATGAAAACAACTTTTTGATACAGTTGAGACAATAACGTATGTAGCCATCTTAGCATTTTAACTGTAGACTCTTACCGGTGTATGGATAATGATGATTCACGGCAGACTGAAACACTTCCAGAATAATCCTTCCCACTCGGCTTCAACCAGTCCAGACTGCTTCAGCCTCAAAAGACAGAGCTGCATCGATACCAGCAGCTGTATTCAGGACAACACTGGTATTGAAAGCTGTAGCTACACGCTGCATGTTGTCCATGATGAACATATGAGTAAATCCAATGGACCTTTCAAATATCCACAGTAACAGAGAGCAGGAGGTGCCTTTTGACAGAGAAGCCTTCCACCCTATTAAGCGCCATCAACAGCTCGATTTAACAAGTCTGGTTGTGCTCTAGACTCCCCTTCTCTCAGCGTGACCAGGGCAGTGGCAGTCTGAACACAAAGTAACCCTTTTAGGCCCCACGTCTTCCACCCACCCCAACACTAGCCCAACACCTTCCCAACACTACCCCAACACCACCCCAACACTACCCCAACACTACCCCAACACCACCCCAACACTACCCCAACACTACCCCAACACCACCCCAACACACCCCAACACCCCAACACTACCCCAACACCACCCCAACACCCCAACACTACCCCACAACACTCCCCCAACACTACCCCACACTAGTGCCAACAACACAGCAGAGAAGACTGAAACTGCATCAGACATCTGCCTCCCCTGGTGTATCTGAAACCGGGGAACATGTATCCCTGCTCTCCCACTGCCTGGGTTCCCCTGTGAAGATCCGCAAGTAGGGAACCCATGCCCGCCGTAATTGAAATGGCTCCCTTCCACAGATCTCCCTGTATGATGTCATCTTAGTTCCTAGGTATTAATCAAACTAAGGCAAAACACAATAGATGTAAACCACCATGTCATCTTGACATGCATAATCTTTTCATGTCATTTTGTGACTATACCAACATTAATATTTAAATTTAAACATGCCTGAATATTCCTAAACTAATTTAACACTCAAAGTAAAAAGAAACAACATTTTAGGGTGAAATGACAGATGCAATCGTTAATGTGTTCTAATCTTTCATTTTCATTACAGGTCATCTAACTGAACTATATCAGTCTTGACATTGACTTCATTGCTGCTGTTGCCACGTGAGCAGGACAATATGAGTGGAAAGAGGGAAACATTGATGGATGAAATGGAACAGAGTTTATACACTTTAACCAACGACAATTTACGCTGCCTGTGTGAACGCAGTGGAATAGGTGGCAAGGATGGCTCTGATGTTCAAGGAAAGAATCACCATCACTCATTGTGCCGTAAAATCCTGGAGGAACTTTGGGAAAATGCAGATTCAATGGAATCGGAGGAGCAGGGAATGTCTTGGTTACTCCAACTGAAAGAGGACATCAGGAAGATACAGGAGGAGGGTATCGGTGCACCTTTGAGTCCCAGCCAATCCATTGATGATGATGCTGTAGACTGTGATGAAGACGAGAACCAGAAGGACATGGATTGGTTACCTAGCAAAAGGCTGGAGGGGGAACCCATGAATCACAACCAATCCTTTGATGACGAAGTTGCAGACTGCGATGAAGAATGGGATGAGGAGGACAGGGATTTGTTGCCTAGCAAAGGGCTGGAGGCGGAATCAGCTCCAGAGAGACACACACCAGAACAGAAGGAGAAGAGAGTGAGTGGGTCCCCCTCTCTGTCCTCTCCTGGTAATGCCTTACTGCTGGGTCTGAAGAGAGTGAGTGGGGCCCCCTCTCTGTCCTCTCCTGGTAATGCCTTACTGCTGGGTCTGAAGAGAGTGAGTGGGGCCCCCTCTTTGTCCTCTCCTGGTAATGCCTTACTGCTGGGTCTGAAGAGGGTGTCTGTGCGGCTGGTCGACTGCAGGAAAACACCAGGGTTGAGAGGAACTGCTGGAGGAGGAGACGAGGAGGAGGAAGGAGACGTGATTCATCAAAGTAAGTGCAGCAGGATACCTTTTGTTTTGGTTCCATTGTGAAGTTGAGTTGTTGTTTTCTAACATTACAGTGCAGTCCAGGGGCCTCTGATATCAACGTTTGTAAGTTGCATCAACACCTTTTTTCATTGTAGAAACATTGTTAAACATAGAGGAGCGCAACATGTTGCCAATGGTTTTGATACAATTAACATATAACCGTGTATCTGACAGTTGTGGCTGAAGACCGAGAACATTAGAATAATACCCAGCATGCTTTGAATGTGTTTTGTTTTTACTTTTACATTTTGGTAATTCAGCAGGAGCTCTTATCCAGAGCTAATTTAGTCAGTGCATTCAACTAATGTAGATAAACAACATATCACAGTTGTAACAAGAAAAATATATTTCTGTAACCGTTACTGAGAATGTTATTGAATACTGAACAAAAATATAAAATGCAACAGCCCCAGCCAATCAGAGTTAGTATTTCCCCATAAAAAGGCTTTATTACAGACAGAAATACTCAATTTCATAAGCTGTCTGGGTGGCTAGTCTCAGACGATCCCGCAGGTGAAGAATCTGGATGTGGAGGGCCTGGTCTGGCATTGTTACACATCATCTGTGGTTGTGGGGCTGGTTGGACGTACTGCCAAATTCTGTAAAACGACTGTAAAAACACTAGAAGGCCAGCAATCCCGGAGTCGCCTCTTCACTGGTGACGTTGAGACTGGTGTTTTTTCGGGTAGTATTTAATGAAGCTGCCAGTTGAGGATTTGCGAGGCATCTGTTTCTCAAACTAGACACTAATGTACTTGTCCTCTTGCTCAGTTGTGCACCGGGGCCTCCCACTCCCCTTTCTATTCTGGTTAGAGACAGTTTGCGCTGTTCTGTGAAGGGAGTAGTACACAGTGTTGTACGAGATCTTCAGTTTCTTGGCAATTTCTCGCATGGAATAGCCTTCATTTCTCAGAACAAGAATAGACTGACGAGTTTCAGAAGAAAGTTCTTTGTTTCTGGCCATTTTGAGCCTGTAATTGAACCCACAAATGCTGATGCTCCAGATACTCAACTAGTCTAAAGAAGGACAGTTTTATTGCTTCTTTAATCAGGACAACAGTTTTCAGCTGTGCTAACGTAATTGCAAAAGGGTTTTCTAATGATCAATTAGTCTTTTAAAATGATAAACTTGGATTAGCTAACACAACGTGCCATTGGAACACAAGAGTGATGGTTGCTGATAATGGGCCTCTGTACGCTTATGTAGATGTTCCATTAAAAATCAGCTGTTTCCAGCTACAATATTCATTTACAACATTAACAATGTATACACTGTATTTCTGATCAATTTGATGTTATTTTAATGGACAAAAAAATTGCTTTTCTTTCAAAAACAAGGATATTTCTAAGTGACCCCAAACTTTTGAACGGTGGTGTATAAGTCAAGCACACGTTCAACAACAACAGCCCTCTCACTAAGAATCCTGTTCTCTGCCATCGTCTACTTTTACCTGACACCCACTTGAAACACAAAGGTCTGAGTCCACATGTGTTTATCATGTGAAGACTAAACATGAAAAGTGCTTGACCTTGTATATTATTACGAGATGTATCCTTTATTCAGGTTTTATGAGTCCTTACCTCATTAAAAAAAAAATCATAATTATGTTTTGTAAAGCACATTTCCCACACTCAATGCACATACATTAAAACGTATTATTATACTTAAAAAATATATACAGTACCAGTCAAAAGTTTTAGAACACCTACTCAGTCAAGGGTTTTCTTTATTTTTACTGTTTTCTACATTGTAGAATAATAGTGAAGACATCGAAACTATGAAATAACACACATGGAATTATGTAGTAACCTAAAATGTGTTAAACAAATATTGATGACAGCTTTGCACACTTGGCATTCTCTCAACCAGCTTCATGAGGTAGTCACCTGGAATGCATTTCAATTAACAGGTGTGTCTGTTAATAGTTAATTTGTGGAATTATATTCCTTAACGCGTTTTTGCCAATCAGTTGTGTTGTGACAGCGTAGGGGTGGTATACAGAAGATAGGCCTATTTGGTAATTGACCAAGTCCATATTATGACGACAACAGCTCAAATAAGCAGAGAGAAACGACAGTCCATCATTACTTTAAGACATGAAGGTCAGTTAATCCAGAAAATTGAAAGAACTTTCAAAGTTTATTCTAGTGCAGTCGCAAAAACTATGTGGAAAATGGCTCTGATGAGGACCACCACAGGAAAGGAAGACCCAGAGTTACCTCTGCTGCAGAAGATAAGTTCATTAGAGTTAACTGCACTTCAGATAGCAGCCCAAATAAATGCTTCACGGAGTAACAGACACATCTCAACATCAACTGTTCAGAGGAGACCGCGTGAATCAGGCCTTCATGGTCGAATTGCTGCAAAGAAACCACTACTAAAGGACACCAATAAGAAAAAGAGACTTGCTTTGGCCAAGAAACATGAGCAATGGACATTAGACCGGTGGAAATCTGTCCTTTGGTCTGATGAGTCCAAATTTGAGATTTTTGGTTCCAACAATTTGTGAGACACAGAGTAGGTGAACGGATGATCTCTGCATGTGTGGTTGCCACGTGAAGCATGGAGGAGGAGGTGTCATGGTGTGGGGGTGCTTTGCTTGTGACACTGTTGGTGATTTTTACACCTAATCATTATGGCTACCACAGCATTCTGCAGTGATACGCCATCCCATCTGCTTTGCGCTTAGTGGGACCATCATTTGTTTTTCAACAGGACAATGACCCAAAACACACCTCCAGGCTGTGTAAGGGCTATTTGACCAAGGAGACTGATGGAGTGCTGCATCAGATAACCTGGCCTCCACAATCCCCCAACCTCAACACCTTTGAGATGGTTTGGGATGAGTTGGACTGCAGAGTGAAGGAAAAGCAGCCAAACAAGTGCTCAGCGTATGTGGGAACTCCTTCAAGACTGTTGCAAAAGCATTCCTCGTGAAGTTGGTTGAGTGTGCAAAGCTGTCATTAAAGCAAAGTGTGGCTACTTTGAAGAATCTAAAATGACACTTTTTTGGGCTATTACATGATTCCATATGCATTCATAAATTTGATGTTTTCACAATTATTCTACAATATAGAAAATAGTAAAAAATAAAGAAAAATCTTTGAGTACGTGTGTCCAAACGTTTGACTGGTACCGTGTGTATATATATCTTTGTTTTGCTATTTAAACATTTTTTTTATGGTAATCGCAGTCCTTTAGCTGGCCAATAAGCGTTATTCAAAATTCCATGAACTATTTGATAACAATACTTCTCAAGGACTGGTTATGCATGTGGAAGATTTTTTTTTTAAATCCTAAGTTACAGTGCAGTCTAGGGAATTTGATTATCTGATGAATGGTTTTAACGATACCTCAGAATGATGTAACTTCTCTAGGACAAACTGTATTCAATGTTTTGATTGTTTTTCCTTGTTCACCCAGGAAAAAGACGTGGCTATTGTGGATCCTCTGGGGAGCCCCAAGAACAACATCATCATCATGATGCTGATGACCCAGACTGGAGTCTCACCGAATCAAAACACGCCAACAAACAACCGCAGAGACTTACAGGGAAGAAACATCACTACTGCTGCACTCAGTGTGGGAAGAGTTTAGCTGGTTCAGCGCAACTTAAAATGCACCAGAGAATCCATACAGGAGAGAAACCTTACCGCTGCTCACAGTGTGGAAAAAGTTTCAGTCTAAAAGGTAATCTTAAAATGCACCAGAAAACACATACAGGTGAAAAAATTCACCACTGCTCTGACTGCGGGAAAAGTTTTGCACAAAACGCCACTTTAAAAGCACACAAGCAAACACACAAGCCTGCCGTAGAAAGGCCTTACCAATGTTCCTTCTGCGAGAAGACATTTTGTATTTTGGCAACCTTTAATTTCCATATGAAAATGCACACCGAAGAGAAACCGTTCCAATGTTCTGACTGCGGAATGCGGTTCATTCATTTCAGTTTACTGAAAGCACATGAACATAAACACAAGCCCTCCGCCGAAAGGCCCTTCCGCTGCTCTGAATGTGGGGTGTGTTTTACTACAAAAGGTAATCTTAAATTTCACCAGCTGACGCACAACCGGGGAGAGAGACCTTACCGCTGCTCTGAGTGTGGGAACTGTTTCTCTCATCCGGTGTATCTGAAGAATCACCAGAAAAGGCACAGTAAAGAGAAGTCTATTGTCTGCGACCTGTGTGGAAAGACCTTCAACCATCCTGACGACTTCAGAATTCACATGAAGATACACCGAGGAGTGAAACTGTACAACTGCTCCGACTGCGGCAGCAGCTTCATATTCCGCCGCCGTTTAATAACACACCAGCGTGTGCATACTGGAGAGATGCCTTATGTCTGCAATCACTGTGGGAGGAGGTTTTCGCTGTCTCGTACTCTGGTGAATCACCAGCGAACGCACACTGGGGAAAAACCTTACCACTGTTCTTTCTGCGGGAAGAGCTTCAGTCGGTCACAAAACCTGGCTGCACACAAGAGAACTCATACTGGAGAGAAGCCTCATGCTTGTGATCAGTGTGGGAAGAGGTTTTCCCGAACCGACGCACTGGCTGTACACAAACGCACCCACACCGGAGAGAAGCCTTACAGCTGTGATATATGCGGGGAGAGGTTCACGTATTTAGTAGCCATGTTGAAACATAAGAAAGGACATGGACATCCTGCCGATGCACTCTATGCTGAACAGCCTTAGAATGATCGAAGCTCTATGAAGAGACTTTATTGTCCATTGTTTAACTTTTAGACTAAAGGGATTTGTCTTTTTGCTTATAATCTACCTCTAGAGAGAGAAAGGGACACAAGCACACATGGTGGCAGGTAGCCTAGCGGTTAGAGCTTAGGGCCTGTAACCGAAAAGTCACTTGTTCTAATCCTCGAGCCGACGAGGCAAAAAAATGTGTTGCTGTGCCATTGAGCAAGGCACCTAACCCTAATTGCTCCTGGGTTGCCGTTGATAATGGCTGACCCTGGCCGCGACTCCACTCTCTGATGGCGTCTCAGGGGGAGTTGGGATATGCAAAAAAACAAATGACCAATTCACACGCGTGTATATAAGACACACTTGTACATGTGTGAAATAAGGACAATATAAACATCAAGTTATTATTATTATTATTGTTGTTGCAGACACACACACATGGGTTGGGAGCAGAGGGTCCGTAGCTTTGTATTTGAGGTTACGTTTGCTCAGCCCCGTCCCACAGCTGCCATTGGACTGAAACACAAAGCCAGGATTGTGGTTTTAAACTGCCTGAAATTACATACATTCAGTATCTGACAGGGAGACCTAACCTCTGCTCTCCTAGTCCTGGGGTGGAGTTTCCCATAGCTACAGATCTATATAGGATCAGCTTCTTCTCCACAAATCCTAGCCTTAAAGCCTCTGTCAGTCTTTGTAATTTTACACTATGAGGTCGAAATAACACTCTGAAATTGTGAAAATTATTATAATGCCCATTTTGTGTGAGTGCATTTAATTTATTTATCAAAATGTGTTTTTGGGCAGAAATGCCTTCTGGAACATGTGAACTTTCATGTGCCTTAATAACAAACTTGTATTCCATCCATAAATATGAATCAAATTGTTAAATTACGAGCCTAGTTGGTTTAGCCACGGAAAAAGTCAGGAACCTTCCCGCTAGCCATGATTGGCTGAGATAATGGATGGGCTGGACATGCCGGGAGATGAGTGTGGATTGGTCTGCCATGTAGCATGCTTCTGTCTATAACATGAGCTGCTCAGTATGTGTTGATAGTCCTTTCTACCGTGCCGTTTTTGAAAGATATAACGTTAGCCATCGAGGACTACAAAAGTTTTGCTACTTTTCTCAAACAAACATTAATGCCCTGAATTTATCAGGCACTATCGACAAATCAGTTGGAAAAAGTGATGGGCTACTTTCTGCACACGCCACGGTCAGAGTGAACCAGAGTGACTTGACACAACGCTGGCCAAACAAGATGTAGTTACAAATAAAAGGGAGTGAAATGGTTCCAGTCTGCTGTGAGCGTTCATCTAAGAGTCTCGCTCAATTTTCAGATACAAGTTTCTAATTTGGTCAGAATGTCGCTTTATTACAAGTTAAAGCGTACCGTTAGTTATCTAGCGAACGACAGCTTGCTGGCTCTCTAGCTAACGTTACGTGTATGATCTGTGTAGTCACATTATTCTAATCAGAAAACCATTTTCATTGCTAGGTATAGCCTAATGTTAGCTAGCTAACATTGAACCTAGTTTGTTAGATTTAGCTACCTGCCGATTCATACCACAGCTAGATACATGTCTGAACAAAAGACTCCACTTCAGCCTGGGGAGTGGTTTATTCACTTAGCTAGACTGGGGAGTGGACCCCCAGGTGTGTCTGGGGGGTGATTATGGCCATCTATTGTATTTCATAAACATGTGTACATGTCGAGACAAAATGACCCATCCACTTAGCTAGATGTGGCTGGGGAGTGGTTTAGCATTTCTTTCACATGACCCATCAATTTAGATAAATGTGCCGGGTAAGCGTCATCTAACAATTACAAAATATTTAAAATATTTTTTTTATCTGGACACTTCCTGTTGCAAGTAACCGTTTCACTGTACCGTTTACACCTGCTGTATGCTATGCACGCGCGACAAATAAACTTGATATAGCGTGTGTTTAGGACATGGCCCACCCATCCTTTATAAAGAGCACACAGTGCCACCTACAGGACAGAAACTGATTAACTGACAAAAGCATTTCCAACGCACTCCCCTCGTTATATACAGTTATTTAAAAAAATATGCATATATATTAAAACATCTTGCATATCTTAATTTATTTCCACAATGAACTAATAATATGCACAATAAAGTTGGCAGTTCATACGAAGGATTGTTACCTATAACCTATCGTGTGAGGAAATCAATGCTATATTGTCTTTCTTAACTACGTCTTTGTTGATTTGTAAGTGTGTGTTAATCCTAATCTGATGGTTGTGATGTCCATTGTGATGGTTGACGCTGCTACTCTCATAGCTAATATTGGTTTACACTTCAAATGTTGCATTGATATCGACTGTATGCAGATATGACCTGTATTCACTGTTTGTCTGACGTTCCCGTTCATTAACAAAGAACTTCAGTTAGTTTCAGAAGGCGAGGAATAAGTTAGTCCTAAATATTTAAAAATTAAAAATCAATGTATTCTTTAGACAAATCATTCACTATACCCTAAACCTCAACTAAATCTTGCAATAAATCATGTGGAAATTGAGCAATTTGAGGTGACTAAACTGCTTGCAGTAACTCTGGGTTGTAAACTGTCATGGTCAAAACATATTGAGTCAACAGTACCTAAGATGGGGAGAAGTCTGTCTACAATAAAGCGCTTCTCTACCTTCTTAACAACACTGTCAACAAGGCAGGTCCTACAAGCTCTAGTTTTGTCGCACCTGGACGACTGTTCAGCCACAAAGAGGGACTTAGGAAAATGTCAATTGGCTCAGAACAGGGCAGCACGGCTGGCCCTTAGATGTACCCAGAGAGCAAACATTAATACTATGCTTGTTAACCTCTCCTGGCTCAAAGTGGAGGAGAGATTGACTTCATCACTACTTGTTTTTGTGAGAGGTATTGACATGTTGAAAGCACCTAGCTGTCTGTTTAAACGACTAGCACACAGCTCAGACACCCATGCATACCCCACAAGACATGCCACCAGAGGTCCCTTCATAATCCCCAAGTCCAGAACAGACTATGGGAGGCGCACCATACTATATAGAGCCATGACGACATGGAACTCTGTTCCACATCAGGTAACTGATGCAAGCAGTAGAATCAGATTTAAAAACAGATGAAAATACACCTTATGGGGCTCCCGAGTGGCTCAGCGGTCTAAGGCACTGCATCTCAGTGCTAGAGGCGTAACTGCAGACCCTGGTTCGATTCCAGGCTGAATCACAACTGGCCGTGATTGGGAGTCCTATAGGGCGGCGCACAATTGACCCAGCGTCGTCCGGGTTAGGGTTTGGCCGGGGTAGGCTGTCATTGTAAATAAGAATTTGTTCTTTAACTGACTTGCCTAGTTGAATAAAGGTTAAGTAAGGAACAGTGAGGACTGTGAAGCAACACAAAGGCACAGACAGACACATGCATACACACACATGATAACAGATTTTGTGTCGGAGATATGTGGCATGGGCCTGAGGGCACACACTTAGTGTGTTGTGAAATCTGTAATGAATGTATTGTAATGTTTTAAAAATTGTATAACTGCCTTCATTCTACCAGACCCTGGGAAGAGTAGCTGCTGCCTTGGCAGGAACTAATGGGCATCCATAATAAACCCCAGGAAGAGTAGCTGCTGCCTTGGCAGGAACTAATGGGCATCCATAATAAACCCCAGGAAGAGCAGCTGCTGCCTTGGCAGGAACTAATGGGCATCCATAATAAACCCCAGGAAGAGTAGCTGCTGCCTTGGCAGGAACTAATGGGCATCCATAATAAACCCCAGGAAGAGTAGCTGCTGCCTTGGCAGGAACTAATGGGCATCCATAATAAACCCCAGGAAGAGTAGCTGCTGCCTTGGCAGGAACTAATGGGCATCCATAATAAACCCCAGGAAGAGTAGCTGCTGCCTTGGCAGGATCTAATGGGCATCCATAATAAATACAAGTGCAAAATCAACTCCTGGTGGTAAGGCTCGATTGATATTTTAGTAATTGCATATTTAGCCAGTGTCAGATTTTTACACACTAGAGTCATTATTTCCAACGGCAATCTACCAGCAACCTTGTAAAAAGAAGCAGCTTAACTGCAGAGGCTGGCTGAACTACATTGAAATCTATAAGTGTGACGAAGCTCAGTCTGAGAATTTGAAAGTGGTGACATTTCTCCAGGCTCATCCCTCATCTGTTTACCCAAAAAACTGACTGCTTTTTCGGGGTGACCACTATTGTTGTTCAAATCCCAGATTGCTCCATTATTTAAAGTACAATATTATTATGGTTTAAAAAGCTGTTTGCTGAGTAATAAATCCACAGTCACAAAGGAAGTGTATGTAGATCTACATGTTTTTAATCAATGCTCAACATTTCACCATGAAAATCATATTTTATGCATCACAGGAAAATGGTAAGACTTTGATCTTCAATACTTTGGTCTTGTTTATTCAGCAACTTCTTTTCCCTGTAAGAAGAAAGAAATAATATAATGGATCAGTAATAATAATGAACGTGATAAATATATGGATAGAATATAATGGATCAGTAATAATAATGAACATGATAAATATATGGATAGAATATAATGGATCAGTAATAATAATGAACATGATAAATATATGGATAGAATATAATGGATCAGTAATAATAATGAACATGATAAATATATGGATAGAATATAATGGATCAAGTCTTTAGTGCTCAGTACTCAGCTTGGATATTTGATGTTGAAGTACCAACTGAATAACTCTCATTAGATTGTTTAGCCCTTCCTGAAATGTTCTTCTTAGGGATCTTCAATACAGTTGAGTGTAAAAGTCTGTATTGACCTCTGAGAAGACTGAATCATAGGTGGTGTTGATGTGTTCATATCTGAACATGAGTCAGGTACAGGTTTAGTAGCAGTTCTGTACCTTTCCAGAGTCACGGGTCTTGGCTCTGAGCTTGTTGACCTGAGTCTCAGCGATGTCAGCACGCTCCTCAGCCTCCTCCAGCTCATGCTGAACCTTCCTGAACTTAGACATGTGCTGGTTTGCTGCTTCCTCCTGGGTGAGGAAAGGAGAGGGAGAGCAGAACATCAGCATTTAAAGTTTGAAGCTTCAGGTAGCAAATTAATGTTCTGTTTTTAGGATAACAATGTATACAGGGAGCTAGAGGATACAGCAGAGGAAGTGAGCGGCAGAACAGGGAATCAAACCACTGCCTCCAGCACGATCACTAGACCAGCCCCTGGTGCAGCTAATTAATATTCAACCCCTCTCCTATAAGTTGGTAACGAATAGGAGGCATTTAGAAATGTGCATCATTTCATCAGCATTTACTTGCACTATCAATTGTCATTGTTGACTGATGTGTTGTTGCTGTAGCAACACGTCAAACTAAGTTGTATGGACATGAAGTTTTGTCAGTGACTCACCGCTTCCTCAGCATGCCTCTTGTAGGCCTTCACTTTCATCTGCAGCTTATCTACCAGGTCCTGAAGTCTGCTAACGTTCTTCTTATCCTCCTCAGTCTGTGAGAGAAGATCAAATAATCAATGCCCCAAGAGTTTTATACACAAACCTGTCATTGTAAGTGCCAAGAGTGTAAAGAATGCACTTTCTCTTACCTGGTAAGTGAGTTCCTTGACTCTGCGCTCATACTTCCGGACTCCCTTGACTGCGTCTGCACCTCTTCTCTGCTCGGCCTCCACCTCAGTCTCAAGCTCACGCACCTTTGTGGAAGAAATACATTTAGGCATTTGTTTGAGGTGGTGAAACAAATCTTTGTAAAACAGGAGGATGTCAATGAGGCACAATTGTTGTCTTTCACTATGTATTTTTCCAAGTGGTTCCCAAAGTGGAATTTACACTTAAATTTGTTCATGAATATTGCTAGCAACAACAGATGAAACTACCGAGGATCTGTGGAACAAGATTAGAAGGTCCAATACAATACAATGTAATATTATTAACAAGATTAGAAGGTCCAATACAATACAATGTAATATTATTAACAAGATTAGAAGGTCCAATACAATACAATGTAACATTATTAACAAGATTAGAATACAATACAATACAATGTAATATTATTAACAAGATTAGAATACAATACAATGTAATATTATTAATCCACTATTTATGTTCTTAACCCCTAGATGTACAACATGGGCATGGGAGACTAACAGGGATATTGGTAGGCCCACTATTCCAACAATTATATATATATTTTTTAACTAAATTCTTCTTGTAGTTATAATATATAGGACTCTTGTTTGATTTGACCGATTTTGTCGTTCATTTAGCAGTGCATGTTGCAGTACCAGTATGGCCAATAGAGGCCGCCACACGCCTCTTTTAATGTTATGAGTTTGCTTCTGTTATGGGGGATTGCGAAGTTTGCCAAGTGAGTCCACAGCAAGACAGAAG